>NC_137685.1:27153092-27190592 GCF_963989245.1 Nansenia antarctica | reverse complement strand
TTACCTGGCTGTGTGTGTTTCTGTCACTTTGTTACCTGGCCGTGTGTGTTTCTGTCACTTTGTTACCTGGCTGTGTGTGTTTGTGTCACTTTGTTACCTGGCCGTGTGTGTTTCTGTCACTTTGTTACCTGGCTGTGTGTGTTTGTGTCACTTTGTTACCTGGCCGTGTGTGTTTGTGTCACTTTGTTACCTGGCTGTGTGTGTTTCTGTCACTTTGTTACCTGGCTGTGTGTGTTTCTGTCACTTTGTTACCTGGCTGTGTGTGTTTCTGTCACTTTGTTACCTGGCTGTGTGTGTTTCTGTCACTTTGTTACCTGGCTGTGTGTGTTTGTGTCACTTTGTTACCTGGCTGTGTGTGTTTGTGTCACTTTGTTACCTGGCTGTGTGTGTTTGTGTCACTTTGTTACCTGGCTGTGTGTGTTTCTGTCACTTTGTTACCTGGCTGTGTGTGTTTGTGTCACTTTGTTACCTGGCTGTGTGTGTTTCTGTCACTTTGTTACCTGGCTGTGTGTGTTTCTGTCACTTTGTTACCTGGCTGTGTGTGTTTCTGTCACTTTGTTACCTGGCTGTGTGTGTTTCTGTCACTTTGTTACCTGGCTGTGTGTGTTTCTGTCACTTTGTTACCTGGCTGTGTGTGTTTCTGTCACTTTGTTACCTGGCTGTGTGTGTTTCTGTCACTTTGTTACCTGGCTGTGTGTGTTTCTGTCACTTTGTTACCTGGCTGTGTGTGTTTGTGTCACTTTGTTACCTGGCTGTGTGTGTTTGTGTCACTTTGTTACCTGGCCGTGTGTGTTTCTGTCACTTTGTTACCTGGCCGTGTGTGTTTGTGTCACTTTGTTACCTGGCTGTGTGTGTTTCTGTCACTTTGTTACCTGGCTGTGTGTGTTTCTGTCACTTTGTTACCTGGCCGTGTGTGTTTCTGTCACTTTGTTACCTGGCTGTGTGTGTTTCTGTCACTTTGTTACCTGGCCGTGTGTGTTTCTGTCACTTTGTTACCTGGCTGTGTGTGTTTCTGTCACTTTGTTACCTGGCTGTGTGTGTTTGTGTCACTTTGTTACCTGGCTGTGTGTGTTTCTGTCACTTTGTTACCTGGCCGTGTGTGTTTGTGTCACTTTGTTACCTGGCCGTGTGTGTTTCTGTCACTTTGTTACCTGGCTGTGTGTGTTTCTGTCACTTTGTTACCTGGCTGTGTGTGTTTCTGTCACTTTGTTACCTGTCACTTTGTTACCTGCCCGTGTGTGTTTGTGTCACTTTGTTACCTGGCTGTGTGTGTTTCAACCACCGTCCTGATCGGTTTCATCTGTTTCATCATCCTTCCCTGTATATTTCAGTCTGTGTGTTTCCCTGTCTCGGGGGCCAGTTGGTCCATGGGAGAATTCAGGGAGGTTGAACACCAGACATCAGCATTCTGGAGGAGCTGCAAAGGTCTGATGGCGGAGGCGGGGAGCCCAGACAGGAGTGCGCTGCAGTGGTCAAGGCGGGAGATCACAAGTGACTGGATCAAGAGTTGTGCTGCTTCTCTGATGAGGAAAGGACATATCCTCCTGATGTTGTAGAGGAAGAATCTGCAGGAGCGTGCTGTCGCTGTGATGTTCGCGATACAGGATAAGTGGTTGTCAAGGATCACCCCAAGGTTCTTGGCTGTCAGGGAGGAGGTCACCGTAGAGTTACTATTTGATTAGGGACCAAGAGGAGGATGGAGGAGCCGATTCAAGGAATAACGTTTCTCACAATTGAGAAAGGGCCTTGACACAGATCCAATGAATTAGTGTGCTGACACACTGTTCTACCCAGGGAGGCCCGGTGAGGTGCACTGTGCTGTCCATTTGTCTGCCTTCCCTCTTCCCTGTAGAGTGTGGATGGCAGCGTATTCCCTCTTCCCTGTAGAGTGTGGATGGCAGCGTATTCCCTCTTCCCTGTAGAGTGTGGATGGCAGCGTATTCCATCTTCCCTGTAGAGTGTGGATGGCAGCGTATTCCATCTTCCCTGTAGAGTGTGGATGGCAGCGTATTCCATTCTTTAGTGGGAAGGAGTTGGAGACTCTCATACCTATGTGAAGGAGATAGTTGATAGCTGAACTCAAAGTATGACTCCAGTAAAAGCATTCCTGTAAACAGCATTTGTCACATTTCTTCTTTATGGCTTGGTAGACTTAGAGCAGGAGGTTTTACCTCCAGTAAGTATCCCACATTTTGAAGAGATGTTCAGTCGATCCTTGACATATTCCATTAACGTATGTAATGCTTAAAGGAGCAGGAGATATGATACGTTCTACATTAAAAACCTGGAGGAATATTAATATCATGGATCGTAGACAAAAGCAACAAGAATTCTCAAACAGGAGATACTTCTATTTGAAGTGCTGTTTCTACAAATCTAATTGATAAGGACACTGGGCGTAAAAACATGGTTATTTATAAAATCCTAAGAAGAATAAAGATAATCATCAGCATGATTTGGTCACTAACCATAGTGTACGTTGCTGTTGGCTGCACTTTTGTGTTTCATCTGAAAGTAGATTTCCCACTGAGAATTCAGCTCCTTATTTGAACTCGCTCTTATTTTCTACCATACAATCTTATCCTATTATTTCCCAAAAGCAGGCTGTTTCTGCACTAAAGCAAATACCTGACAAATGAACAGCCTAAGAGAAATGAAGACAGACCGATAGTTGGTACCAACTGTAGGTATAGGCTAGCACTACCTTGTGAAAGGGTTAGGCTAAGTGGCCCTGTTAAATCATTGGATATCATTCTAACAAGGTGACAGAGAGAGTGGTGACTACAAATGCTGATGAATCAGGGATTTTTATTTATTTTCGAAAGATCTAAGTCAGACGAGGTAGTGAGCAACGTCCTGCTAGTCACACGGACCTTCTGAGAGTACCCAGGACACCGGCAGGACGCTGTTCAGCTCACATTCTAGTCATGTGTTCAGCTCACATTCTAGTCATGTGTTCAGCTCACATTCTAGTCATGTATTCAGCTCACATTCTAGTCATGTGTTCAGCTCACATTCTAGTCATGTATTCAGCTCACATTCTAGTCATGTGTTCAGATCACATTCTAGTCATGTGTTCAGCTCACATTCTAGTCATGTGTTCAGATCACATTCTAGTCATGTATTCAGCTCACATTCTAGTCATGCCTCTTCTTGTCGGTCTCTCACATTCTAGTCATGCCTCTTCTTGTCTGTCTCTCAGCAGAAGAACAGGGTGTGGGAAACAGAAGGAATGTTTTATTGCGGTCTGAATCTCTGACATTCCCTGAATGTCCACGGAAACATGCACAATAATGCTGATAGCACCTTTACCCTTATGCTCGTGCATGGCTAAACTTAGCCGTATGATTTATTTAGTTTATTTATTTATCCATCAGAAATGATATATTTTTGTTATAATAAAGTACAGGACATTGCAACAGTACATTTCAGTATTTTATATCATTTGTTTTGTAAAACATAATAAACAAATCACCCTTAATTTCAACCATTAATTCCCATTAATTTCAATCATTGAACCATTAAATTATTAATATATCCAATCGTTACCATATGTGCAGGATTTTGCCACAGAGCAAAATGAATGTCTTACGTTGGAAACTTACGGTACCATGAAGTGACCTAACTGTCGAATTAACCCAGCATATTTACCCTCTCATGTCTATAGCATACAAGCTACTGATTCATACGAGGCCTAGAACAGAGAAAATGAATCATCCTTATCATCACACTCAGACAGTCCAAACATCCAGAATGTCATACAGGCTTGAGCTCTTTATTAGTATGGTGGG
The DNA here is from genome assembly GCF_963989245.1 of Nansenia antarctica. Lineage (NCBI taxonomy): Eukaryota > Metazoa > Chordata > Actinopteri > Argentiniformes > Microstomatidae > Nansenia > Nansenia antarctica. The sequence continues at coordinate 27,186,801 of NC_137685.1, read as the reverse complement.
TTCTCAGGTTACTTCCCGTCTAGGGCCAGCCTCTCTCCCCAGCGTGTGTTTGTGCAGGTGGAGAGCATTATCACGTGTGAGGAGGGTTACGACCCAGTCTGTCATAATCCTGACAGAAAAGAAGAATCACACATCTAAAAGACAGCACCTGGTGAAGGACTTATTTGAAGCAGCCATCTTACCATAGGCTGTACCTCAACATCATCTCTCTCCCTGATACCTGATACAATCTCTTTGTATACACACATCTGCAACGTCCGCAACTTCCTTTTGTCAGTAGAATAAAAGCCGACATGCAGTCAATAAAAAAGGTGTTTCCAAAAGGGTTCTTCGGCAGTCCCAGTGGGACTTTTACCATGTTCCATGCTCCATGTTTCTGCAGAAATGGTTCGACATGGAACTCAAAGGGGTTCTACATGGGACCCAAAAGAGTTATTCACAGATTAGATTACATTCAACTTTATTGTCATTGCAGAGTACAAGTACAATACAACGAAATGCAGTTTAGCATCCAACCAGAAGTGCAAATAGTGATATAAGGGCATGATATAAATATATAAGGGCATGATATAAACAGAACAAGATGTAGTGATAGGTAACTATGTAATATACAGTATGTGCAGAGGTAGTATTGTAAACACAGGCACAGCCGAAGAAGCCTTGTAGGTTCTGCATAGAACCTTTTTTGAAAGTAAATCAATCTCTATCACATTTAATATTGTATTAGCCTACCCATGTATGCTTATAAGCTAAATATGGTGATATGCCCCATGTAGATGGAAAACATCCATATAAGCAACCCGTGGTACTGTTTAACTTTTAAAGGAAGCAAGCTTGAAGAAACACACAGAGCGATCTCTGATCACTGATCTCAAAATCTGTTTGGCAAACCCAGCTGTGAGTCAGCGTCCCAGAGCACATGTTGGTCAACACAGTGATTAGGATTAACTGTGCAACAATCAGGGATACGACACAAACACACTTGACTAACAAACTCAAAGGGTATATTTAATTTCTTCGCTTTTTGAACTCCAATCTTTTTGCTTCCAGAATCATTGCATAAGGAAATGACCAAAGGAGTGCTGATGTCAATTAAAGTTTGCCAAAACTTTTGAAAACCTTCATCATAATTATCCTCCCCCTCTTAATCATTTTTCTCCACAATCTCCCCCCTCTCCTTCTCCTCTTCTCCTCCTCCTCTTCTCCTCTTCCACTTCCTCCTATTGCACCTCTGCTCTCCCTCTCCTAATCATCTTTCTCCTCAAACCACCTCTCCTCCTCCTCCTCTCTTAATCATCTTGCTCCTCAAATTCTCTCTCCTCCTGGTCCTCCTCCTCTACCACCCTGCTGCATCTCCTGTTGACTTGACCAACTGAAGTCTTTCATTTGAGTTGGCTCTGTCTGTCTGTGGCTCTGTCTGTCTGTGGCTCTGTCTGTGATTTAAAGACAGGACTGGAACAATGGTGATAAAACCTTAAAAAATGTGTGGTCTACAGTGCACACATTATTCCCATCTCGGCATCGTTCGAATCCGGCCCATGCCCTGCTGACATGCCCTCTTCTCATTACTTTCCTGACTATCTCTATTCAATAAAATGAAAAATATGAGTGGGACAGATAAATAATTCTAAAAAAGATCATAAAAAGCCAACAGTGTCATCACGTGCAAAAGCTGGAAATGAATCCATATCGAATGATATCACTAACGTTCCCACAGGAAAGGTGAAAGGGGTAGTTTACACGTTTTTGCCCACAGATAAGTCCCAATTTCAGTCAAAATAGAACATTCTAGAGCCAGCACCAGGGTTCTCAGTCCAGTTCCCATGAGAATCATCTCAGGCAGGGCAAGAAGTCACTCCCTTCGACCTCTCTCCCTAAGGACTGCAGCAACAGCAGCCTAAGCAACATAAGATACAGGACGAACTACGCCAAAAATAAATATTATGCATAAATAAATAAAGCAGTAAAGGGTCAACACAACTGAAAAGAGATATAGAGGAGGAACCTTTGACCTATGAACTGCATCCTAATTTTGCTGACTGGTACAGTACTGACTGGTCCAGGGTTGATGTCAAGAAAACTGAGAGTTAATGCAAGTGAATCAAAACATATTCTTCATAAAGACACAAAGTAACTTAGAAAGAGAAGTAAGCAGCCTGGTTTATCCTCCTGCTTGTTTCCTAACCTGTGCAAACAAAGAAGAGAGACCCACACATGGCATCTTTAGCACCAGAGAGGAGATTAGTGGAGGAGAGTTCTGATAGACCTCCCTCAGCTCTCCCCCTCCTCCCCTCCCCCTACCCCTCTCCCCCTTTCATCCAGCCCGCAAAGACAGGGTGTTCTGACAGACCTCCCTCAGCTCTCCCCCCTCCCTCCACCCAGCCCCCAGATAAGAGGGGGCAGAACTATTTCACTTTGGCCATTTCTGAAACTCGACCCTATGCAGCGAGATGGGAGGAAAGCATTTCTCTCTTTTTTGGGACATTGAAGATTAAGAGACTCATTTAGAGCGACTCCTTCTCTCCCCTCCCTCACTTTGTCTCTTGTTCTCTCTCAGTGGCTATTCAGGGGTCAATGTGTTTGTGTCTGTTCTCTCACGTAGCACTGAGGGGCCAGCGAGAGTTGAGAGGAAACAGGAACCTAGCTGCCGGGAGGAAAAGAGAACTTTATTAAGAATTAGAAGAAGCCAAACCGCAGAACAAACAAATCTCAATTAAGAAGAAGACAAAACACAAGGGCCTCCTCTACTTCTCCACGTGGATACCATGTGCATCCTCCTCACCAGTGAGTGAGTGAGTAAGTGAGGTGGGGGGAACCCTATAACCGGGACACCTCTTGCACAGGTGCTAGGACCTGGGCAGGGAGGTGAGTAGAGTGAACACCATGAGGCGAGTGCTGCTAGGCTGGGGACTGATGATGCTGCTGGTTGTGGTGATGGTGGACAGTGTAGCGGGCACTAGTGGGGGAGAAAGAGGAGGAGAAGGAGGAGGTGGTGGTGGTGGTGGTGGCAGAGGGCAGAGGCGTGGAGGAGACAAGCGCAGGAGGCTACACCGCGTTCAACACGGCCAGTGTAGCTACACCTTCATCCTTCCTGAAACAGCTGAGAGCTGCCAGGCCAGCCAAGACCAATATGGAGGTGCCAACGTGGTGCAGAGGGATGCGCCACCCCCTGCCGAGAGCGAATGGTCGGCTCAGAAACTGCAGCACCTGGAGACTGCCATGGAGAACAACACACAGTGGCTGCAGAAGGTAAGAGTCTATGAGTTTGATATTTTAGTTAGTATTTTTGAGTTTCCCATAACTATACTTCATTGTAATAAAGAAAAAGTTGCAATGAATTGGCTGGGCTATTTGGTCACTGTACTGCACTGCAAGTGCACTGAGAGCGAGACAGAGCACCCTTTGCAAACTCAAAGTGCTTACCCTTACCACTGGTTGATGTCATGGGTTTAGCATACAAGAGGGCCCATACAACAGGTTACAGGTGAAAGGGAGAAAAAGTTGACCAAATACAGTGGTCTCTGTCCTTAGCGAGAGCAATGATGTATGTAGACCACACTCTGTTTCCTTTGTTTTTATACTTCTTATTTATTTCATCCCATAAAACATTACCTTCCACCTGGTGTTTTGGCTACTCAATACTCCTATAATTCAGTTAAATGAGAGGAGCGGGAGTATAAGTTCAAATGGAACCTCTACACCATTCATCATCATTACCATGTAGCGCAAGACTAACAATGCTAATCAAGCTTATCTGAAGAGAGCGACTCTAATGAGCCAAGTGAACATTTTATTATTTCTTGTGTCCATTTCAATGGTCGTTACAAGTCAATGTTTTGTGCTCTGTAAGTGCAAAACCAACGAGGTTGGAAAGAGGGAATTCATTATTTTGAAAGATCTCAGCTTTGCTTCATCCAGATTATGCCACATGTAGTTTAACAGAGAAACGAAAAAAAGAAGAACAAAGCGTGTGTGACAAGAGTTTCTGCATGCGAGAAGCGTGCGCTGCGTGTAGCACCACCCACGTCGATAAGACCGCGCAGAGACACGGGTCAAGTCCAAAGCTGCAGTCTGTGTCACCTCAACAGGAGAGGCGAGAATGACCCCTGACGTTTGGGTTCAAGGGGGGTCTGGCTCACCATATCAAATCACTCTCCAACCCAAAACATCAGTGCACGCTAACTCTCTCCTCAACTTCAACTCAATACATTCAATTCAATGTGACTATGGTGGTGTATAGGTTGGTATTAGTCTACAGCACTCCAGCCCAGTGTTTTCTGTCGAATTTCAGTTGATTTCCATGTTTGACTTGTAAACAGCAGTAAGTGAGGTAGTTAACGGCACTTTGTTTACCTTACTGCCAAATGACTGACTTCAAATGAGCCTCATTGGCTGCATGGGCTGAGCCTGGCATGGACAGAGCATGAGGCTATTCCTTTGAAGTGGCTGAGGGATCACCGGGCAACCAGAGAGTCTAGACCAGCTTCACCAAAGACTGGACAGAGAGAGAGAGAGAGAGAGAGAGAGAGAGAGAGAGAGAGAGAGAGAGAGAGAGAGAGAGAGAGAGAGACAGAGAGAGAGAGAGATAGAGAGAGAGAGAGAGAGAGATAGAGAGAGAGAGACAGAGAGAGAGAGAGAGATAGAGAGACAGAGAGAGACAGAGAGAGAGAGACAGAGAGAGACAGAGAGAGAGAGAGAGAGAGAGAGACAGAGAGAGAGAGAGAGACACACACACAGAGAGAGAGAGAGACAGAGTGAGAGAGATAGAGAGACAGAGAGAGAGAGAGAGAGAGAGAGAGAGAGAGAGAGAGAGAGAGAGAGAGAGAGAGAGAGACAGACAGACAGAGAGAGCGGCAGCCAGCCAGACAGACAAAGAGGGAGAGCTGTGAGCTATAATGGCTGTGTCCCAAAAAAAAACTTCACTATGGAAAAGAGCTCTGCCCCATCAAAGAGGCAGGGATGGCTGATTGTATGTACGATTTAGAACAGTTTGAGATATGGCTAGGCCCCAGGTTGCACTGGAGGAAGGTTCCACCACATGCCAAAGGAAGGGGGAATTACATTTATGATGCACAGCCTCCACACTTTATGGACAGCCTCCTACTTCAAATAAATGTGATGTTTTAGTGATGTTTTGTTGAACAGAACCATTCAATAGGAAGAGGTGTATTCTTTGAAGGCCTGCTGATTTCTGTGCCTCATTATAAATTCCAACTTTCTTTCAGGTGCTCATATAAAATTTAAATAAATTATGTGTAAATATTGCGTAGTATCTGTAGATTTTGTATATGTGGGCATCAATCACAACAACTTGTATTATTATCAGAAGGTACTGTTACAGTATATGATATGTGATAGCAGCTGGTGAAAGCGGGAACAAGTCGGCAACTAATCAAAATGTTCTGACTTTCTGAAAAATGTAAATAAATACATAAATACATTCAACAGCTGCTGTCATATAACCTCTGTTTTTCCCACCCACTGACAGCTACACTAACAGTTGTGGTGTATTTTAGAGGTTCGTGCAAGCTGTTTGGGCAGCAAACCAAACAACAGCAACAACAACAACAACAACAACAACAACAACAACAACAACAACAGTGTTTTACTTGAAGACCGCAGAGAAACATTCAGTTTGTTTTCCCCTTGAAGCTTAGTAGCCAGTGTGTACTTCCCCTGGACAACCCAGGCCCAGACCACTGGTACAACTGCAATGTGCAGATGGGAGTGAATGCCTAGGTGTTATCTCAGTGGGCTAACACAGTCTTGTGGCATGCAGGAGACCACGGTTTAAATCCAGTCAATCACATGTGCAGCACTAACACAAGTCAACTCAGAGTCATTCAGAGTCCTATTAGACAGTATAACACAGGGGTCAGCTGCACTGTGTTTCACTGAAGTCGATGGACCTCACACCATAGGTGAATGAAACTGCAGATTATCCGTAAGAACATACTGTACTAGTATCCTACTCCCTCGTCCTTCTTTACATACTTCAAACTGATTTGCCCAATCCATATGACAGCTCTAATAATGTTTAATAGGACTGGCAATCAACACTTGTTATCTTCAAGTTATTCTAACACAGTCAAAACATAATGGGGGGACATTCTGGGAGCTGCTTGAATGGTGCGTTAATTGCACTGTGAAATGACCCTGTAGAAGAGGAATGCCACGTACAAGTTAGAGTCTAAGAGTGTTTTACTACATCAAGCTCGCCCTAGTGAAACAGTGCATTAGTCCCTAAATCCGCTTTAATACGCCTTGTCTCTCCATTCTCTCTGCTTTCATTTCTCCACAGGGAATGATCAGGAATGATTATTAAAGATGGGAGGCAGTGTAAAGGAATGGTCCAGAATGTTTTTTTCCTGCAGGCTGTGGAGTTTATGGAGCGATGTGGGGGTGGGGGTGTCTTTAACAGCCTCGTAAAGGACCTTGTTATGGGACTCCCCTCTAAAGCCAGATCGGCCTAGCCTGATTACCCGCTTATCAACTCTGAGGATCTGACTTCTGCAGGAACACATCAAATAGCCCTTCCAGCCACAGCACTGCCACATGTGGCTGACAAGAACACTTGGTTCAAAGCCTGAAATGTAATAGTGTGCCCTTCGAAACATGTTGAGGAGTGAACTAAGAGAGACAGTGAGTCTTTGATAGTTTCGCGGGATTTGTACTGCTTTAATGGAGTGTAACCAACATGAAACTCAACATTTGTGTATTTATCATAGTATGGGAATGTTGATGTAGACTGCAGTAAACGTGGTCTCTACATGGAAGAGTGTACAATATTACACAGAAACCATGTTGTCACTCTCTTGTCCTAGTGAGCATCAGAGTTGCATTTCTGATGATCTAGGGACATTGTTCTCTTGACGGTCCCAGAAGCCAGGACCAAGAGATATGGAGAGACAGCTTTCAGTATATGCTCTCAGACTATGGAACACCCTACCTGAGAGCCTGAGATTGTCCAAAACTCTGGAAACATGCGAGACCTCAAAACCTATTTATTCAATCTCGCCATCTTAGTTGTTGCTTTATCTTCTTTGCTCTTTATGAAGCACATTGGGTCACATTTTGTAAGAAATGCGCTATACAAATAACATTTGATTTAATTTGAATTTGATTCTGGTAGGAGCGGTGGAGTTAGTGTGCATTGGATTGAATAAAATCAGTAGAGCGAAGAGTTAGTAGAGTTCACTAAAAATGTCTCACCAGTATATGAGTCTTGAGGAAGTGTCTCAGAGATCCTCATGCAGGTCTATGACAAGAAAAATTGCACTCCCAGAGTTGTCATCTGCAGTGACATCAGTCACCAGTGGAGGAGAGGGAAACAACCCTGACATTAACAGTCTCCCAGACAGTGATAAGGACCGCTTTTAACTCTGCTGTAGAGGATGTTGGATTGAGTGTTGCTTCTGTCTCTGGTCCAACTGGTTAATGTCCCAACTCTGACTGATAACCTCAGGACTGCTGGTGTTTCAATAGCTCTCTGTGTTATGGGAGTCTCCGGGTATTAGCTAATGTAGGACTCACTTATACATTGAGATACCTAGTGTACCTAGTGTACATACCTGGTGTACAATGCAAATGATATGACTTGTGCATTGTGCAAAGTTTGACTTACACATTCTGTACATATCTCAATGCAGGATCCTGTAAGAAAATATAAATCATCATGGTATCATACTTTAGAATGATGCTGACAGTAGCCATTTCAGATTGTCAATGCTCAAAAATAAACTCTGTCTTAAGTATGACATGTATTGGCAAGAGTGAAGGTTTACTCATGTATGATATTATCCTCTGTTTTGTGTTGATCTGGTCCTGCATTATTCTGGCTCACTGATTTCGTAATATCCTTGAGACATTTTTAACAACTCTGAGAATATCTGAGCTATTCTGCTATATACGGCTTCGCTAATCAACCAACAGATTTCCCATCGGACGAACATGCTTACAGGGGTCGTCTGTCAATTAGCCTTTCCCATAGAACAGTTTTGAAATGCAGCAGTTGGCAGGGTCACAAAACCATATCCAGCAAAAAGACAAAACATTCCCATTTGTTTCCTTGCAAACAATGACAAGAAGAATTGCACTCCCAGAGTTGTAGAAGTAAACTGGCTCTGACATCGCTGGAGCACAATCTGACCTCATCTCAGATAGATTTGCTGTTAATCAAGCATGTAATCTGGAGTCTGTGCTTGTAATGCCTGGATGTCCCATGGTAATACAGTAACGTGCAGTGCGGCTGAGGCTCGGAAGCCGGCAGGGTAGGATCAGCTAGTCAGGTCTACTGGGACCGGCACAGAACTCAAAGTCACAGCATTCTTTGTATTTTGATATAATCGCTATGCAAAGACACAAGCTAGGCTTAAAAGGGCACTTTACCACGTTTTAACCCATATCCGTTATCTTTAGCAGCTACTAGTGTGGTTTCCCAACACTCAATTGTGTTGAACCCCTGAGGTAGGGGGCCTGCCGCCTAGTAGCAGTGTTACATTACAGCCTGTGAAACAGGCGTCCCACTGCTACAAACAGTATTGCAAGTTTAATTGCAAGTTGCAACAATATCCTTACTTTCCCAGATAAAGTCATTTTAGAATAATAAGGGTAAGGTATTATATAATATTATACACATTAGATTTCATAGACCAGACACACACTGCCTCTGAACATCCCCTGTGTCATCATGTCACATATGAGCTACTGTAACTAGACCAGCTTGTGTCATCACATATGAGCTACTGTAACTAGACCAGCTTGTGTCATCATCACATATGAGCTACTGTAACTAGACCAGCTTGTGTCAGTGAAAGCTAGTCAAAAGAAGTGCACAGGTTCATACACATGTAAGCTAATAATTAATGATAAGGATAAGAAAATGTCTTTCACTCCTATTTTAACTTACAAGAGAACACCTCAAATGCACTGTCTGTGTTGTAGCCCACCCTTATAAGGACATAGGATTGTGACAGACACCGGTCTGTGTTGTATCGCTAAAATGGTTGTGACAGGTAGAGGAGGAGGGGCCCCTAAACTGAACTTTGATTAGGGCCACAACATTTAACATGCACCTGTCAGTACCATATGAGTGTAAAAAAAGTAAGAAGAACAGTATATTCCTAAGAAGATTCCCCCCATGATGCCAAATATATATATATATATATATATATATATATATATATATATATATATACAGTATATGATTTAATTTTTTAAAGAAAAGTGGTGTAAAAAGCAATCAATCAATATTATTATTTCATGTTTATTATTTTTTTTAAATGTTAAGAAAAGTGGTGTAAAAAGCAATCATTTATACTGTCCACAAATAAACTATACACATTAGAACCAAAGAATGTACGGTAAATGATAGTGATGGTACTACAGTAACTATAAACATACATTATGTCAGATTTACTTCTGTTCAATGTGTTCCATTAACAACTTGGCTCAATTGCGTGGAACCACTTACACAACATACTTAATTGAGTAAATCCAGTATTTTTGGGGGGGTGTACAGTATGACAGAGATATTGACGCTGCTAATGATGTCTTAAATTAAGTGAGGATTTATCACGACCAGTTAAGCAGAGTATCTGCCAAACAATTTGAGTCTGGCACCCAATCAGAATGTTTAACAATGATACCAACATTTCATCATTAATTACAAGAATGCTCATGCATTGCTTCTTGGAATGAGTGTCTTTCTGCTATCATGAACACAATCTATCATCAACTGCTTGCCCTCTCCCACTTTAGTCTGACACCAGTAACAAAAAGTAATTTTGCAATTATTCAAGCTTCATGAACTCTTTTGAAACCTCACAGTAGGAACGGTGTTGTGTTGATGAAAGACCATCAGCAAACCTAGTCGTTACTTGAGAATATATCCTAAAACAGAATATATCCTGAAACAGAATATATCCTAAAACAGAGAATATATCCTAAAACAGAATATATCCTAAAACAGAATATATCCTAAAACAGAGAATATATCCTAAAACAAAATATATCCTAAAACAGAATATATCCTAAAACAGAATATATCCTAAAACAGAATATATCCTAAAACAGAAACTCCCTACAAGGAGGTTCTGGGAAGTCTTTGGAACATGGTAGTGTTTCTAATGATAGTAATTGTCTGTTAATACATTTCTTTGAATTTGAATTATATGGATGGTGAACTGTTTGTTGACTTTCTCTCAATGTCAAGGACACGTCAGATTTCAAGAAAAGTCTGTTGGACCACAGACATGATAGAATTCAATGACTCTGCTGAGGAATCTAACAATACATTACAGTGATGCTATAAAGGATATGATGGATTTAATTGCTGTTTTTACAAGACATGGAACTCACATTGTCTGAATGCTATCATTTGGCAATTACTCCAGCAACACATATGTCTCAGGGGTTTAAACAATAAACATTTATTGCTTAGAAGATCTCTTTTCAATTGCAATCCAAATACAATGTACTGATGAGCTGACAAAGACGCTAATGTAATGCAACATCTCCAAAAGGTTCTAGTTGATATATGTGACACCAATTTGTATTTGAACTGACATGAAATGGAGTTAACGCCTGCTTAACATAATCCAATCTTTTACAGGCAGTTGTTTCACTCTAGCTGCTAGCCTAATACATTGTGGTGAACAGATGTGTTAGATTCAATTGTCACACATACATTGTAACAGGCTGTTACATTTTTCTTTTTTAAACAATGCTGCTTTTGCTGAAGGCTCTAGACAAGTCTTAGCCCTGGCATTGTATATTAGGCATGTTGTATGCTTGTTTATGTTAGCTTGAGAGAGGAATCTTTGGTCTTGCACTAACTCTGCACTTTCCCTCTGCACAGGGTCAGCAGCACTGCACTGCACACCAGATTGGTCGCAGCATGATTTGGATTGTTAAGTAAACATGGTTTACTTCCAGCAGGATAGTCATTTTTGATAATGATAATTAATGCAGGAATCTGGCTCAATCAAATATAATCTTAACCCTCCACCTTAGTCTAATTATTGGAGAAAGAAAAGCTCAACTGTTATTCAAGAACTGTTTTGCTTTGCTTTGCTTTAAGTTTGTCCTGCAACCGAACAAAGTTTGTAGTGATGGTGTCCCATGTGTCTCTCAGCAGAACATGTTGACATCATGTTTTTCTGAATGTTTGTTGATTTGTTGGTAGTCTGGTGTTCTGTAATGAGGATCTGTACCTAAAAAGTAACAAACAATGGAGAGAGAGTGAGTGTTTGTGCCACGTTCTTATGTCTGTGGGTTTATTGAAGTAGATGGTTCTCCTCTGGAACTGTTCTGAAAATATAGTTAGATGGTTAGGCACATATGCACTATATTCAATGTCCAAACAGTGACATTTATATTGCAGCCAGCAACATGTATCATGGGAAACACACTTCATGTCTGTAGGACTAGATCCACCCAATAGATATAACAGATATTGCTCTTAGCATTAATGTTATGGATAAATGGATGCTCTTTAAGGTTCAAAGTAGATCAGCATATGTTAACAAAACGATAATGTAAGAATTTCCAAAACACAACATTGACCTTCAAAACTCCTTAGAGATCTTTGCATTTCATTACCAATGAAGTTTAATGGATTACTTTTATGACTACATCCTCCCAAGGTGGGTGATATAGACCATCATTTACATTCTATGGATTTGGACTGGAATATAGGCTAGTCTTTGAATGGAATATAGGCTAGTCTTTGAATGGAATATAGGCTAGTCTTTGAAGCACCTCCGAATCTGAGGGGGCCCACCGGATGACATAGCCATCACAGGCCTTATAGAGTAGAACTGAAACTGCTGCAAGCGTCCTGTTTTGCTTCTGTGAGCATTGTTTTTAGTATGCTACACCAGAAGTAGCAATTAACAGCATCATTGGAATCTCCACTCTTTTTTTAGCTGGGAGACGCTTCAGAGATATGCTCGTAATGGTTGAAAAATACTGAAAATATGCTGCTGATTATGCTGCTGGTTATGCTGCTGATTATGCTGCCGGGACACAAACTCCTTTCACTGACGTGTGGTTGCTGCGGCAGTTGTAGCATGTGTTTATTAACAACAGGGCTTTAATTTAATCTGCAAACAAAGGAAATGAAGAAAAAAAAGTCTAAAAAGTTACAGTAGTTTGGCAGTAAGGCGACTGTGGCAAGTGATGTGAAGCGCACCATGGCAACACCTTGGCTCACTAAGATATTCTACTCAAAAAAGGCTCTCCTAGACCAAGCAGTGTAGCAGGGTTGGGGTCCATTAGAATTTCAATTTACTCCCAAATTATTGCAATGTTATTGTCTATTGTCTTCTATGAGGATTTGTCAATTCCTGAACTAAATTTCGATTGACTTCACTTTGAGTTGACCCAAACTATGCAGTGGAGACTTCGCTATCATGTTCCATTCCAATGAATGAATCATGGACATGTTAGAGAATGTGACCAACATATGACTTCCATCTGAAGGCTCTCCTTTCAGAAATGCCGAAATGCAAAACCAAAACATCCCTATCATGTGCAGCCTTCCTTGTTGTCATCATTTAAAGTGAAAACCGCAAATCAGAAAACGTGCAGATAGGAGGTTTTCGCGTTTCGGCCATCGATATGCTCGTTTCGGCCATCGATATGCTATCACATTAGATCATCAAAGTGCTGTAAGATGGAGCTCACACTGTAAGTGAGATGTATCTCCTTCCAAAAGGCCAAGCATTTGTTACAAACATGGAGGGCTGTTATCAGCCAGTGCCAGCCCTTTTTTGGGTGGTTGGAAATAAATCTATCGTAGCATCTACGTCTCTATAAGGCTATGTTGGCACGCATAGAGCTTTCTGTCGCCATGGAAATACTATAGCAGGAGCAGATGGGGAAGTCTTGTCGCAGTGGCGATGTTGGGTTGGGGGGGTTTAGAACAGGGGGAGATTCCCAGTGCATGTGGCCAAGCGCCAGGCTGACCACAACCACGCAGGGGTCCCCAGAGTCCCCCTCTCCGTCCCCTGGAGCCGAGCCAAGCACCACAGCCACGAAGGGGGCTCAAACATTCCCCTTTTTATCGCCATTCGAAGAAACGAGCCCTCGTTCACTCTTCCCTCCACGGCAAAGCTCCCCTCAGAGGGATCGCAAGTAGTAGGTCATACAACGACAGGACTGGTTTAAATGAGAGAGAACAATTTTGTCTTGTTCCTTGATGTTGACTGGATTTGAACTTCAGTGCTTAGTTTAGTGCCACTCCTGGGACTATAGACACATCCTGACTACTCCCCCAGACTAAAATAACATGTTACATTGGGTGTCCTACAACACACAAGGCCAGGCCAAAGAGCAGAACAGACAGAGTCAACAGTACCTCAATGTAGTGTTAGAAAATTATCTGTCGAAGGCCATCTATGAAAACACATTGACAATGGACTTCATTAACATTAGCTGTCATTTGTCGTCATCATGTGGCCGCTGTTTATTGTGACTGTTAATAAAAGGGTTAGGACTTACATGTAGTGTATAAGGATGTCTTTCAACACTGAAATCATCTTTGTCCCAGGCCAAATGTCTTGAATTAATAGGAATTTGATCAGTAAGACTGATAAGCAGGATCTCATGAGTGTTTCGGGGCTTGAGAGTCCATGCAAATATACACAGTATTATCCCCTATGGTCAGTTTGAAAACTCATTTCCATCAACTATGCCTTCATCTGCATGTTATGGCCTTGTGCCACACACACACACACACACACACACACACACACACACACACACACACACACACCTGGCCTTGTGCCATCACCTACCCAGCTGTTACGAAATGCTCTATTAATCTTCTGTTGGAGTTCAAATTGCACTTTGCGTTCAGATTATACTTTCTCAAAAGTGAGTTACCGGGGTCCCTTTTCGGGTCCCATTTAGCATGAATGGAGTGTCTGAGGAGGACAGGGAGTGTGTGTGTGTGTGTGTGTGTGTGTGTGTGTGTATGTGTGTGTGTGTGTGTGTGTGTATGTGTGTGTGTGTGTGTATATGTCTGTGTGTATGTGTGTATATATGTGTGTGTGTGTGTGTGCGTGCGTGCATGCGTGCGTGCGTGCGTGCGTGCGTGCGCGTGCAAGATTGATGTATTATTACTGTGGTGTTTGACACGAGGCACTGGAGGCTGAGATGTAGTGGGCACTGGGGAGGGCAAGTGAACAAATAAATACCCCGAGCCGGAGCAAGGACATAAAATGGGACCTTTAGCTTGTCTGCAGTACCCGTTGTTGACTTAGTCCATCTGGTCCTGATTTCGGGCCTGGATGAGGGAGAGATGTTTGTTGCAGCTCGTTTGAGGGGGGTTAAGCAACCCTCCTGACCCTCCCACATACTCACCAAGAGTGTTCAGAGCTTTTAAACAGGGCAGAGTGGAAGTCATTATATCACTTAAGTTACAGCATCACTGTAACGCACAATGAGCTGGAAAGGGGATATTGATATAATAACACACTGAATGAAAGATAATGTGCATGTTTGTGTGCATTTTGTTATAAGTATGATATGCATCATTCTTGGGTGGGGATTTGATAGTGCAGGGGGAAATGTCATAGAGAGATTAGTGTAAGCCTAACCCACTTACATATAGATGTTTTCTGTCTTCACTATCTCTATATGGTGTAACCTCTTTGCCGTTCTTTTGTTCTTGAATAAGAAACACAGACAATGCATTTTTATAACATGACATTACAATGTCAAGCTTAGATTATAGTGTGTATGAAACAAACGGCTTCTAAATAAGTTTATATAATTCTATGGAGCTCCGGACGTCACGTGACTCGAGTCACAAAACTTTGTTTACGGCGCCATATTGGCAGAATAGAAAACAATGGATGCCCCCACCAGCGCCAGTGGCAACTTCAGACCATCGGAGTTTACATCCCACTTCACCGACCAAGACAAAGAACGCTACATCGCTAAACTAAATAGATTGAACATCACCGACCCTTATAACGGCCCCGGCGTACTATTCAAGCCATTAGAAAACGAAAACGCAAGCTAGCTGCTAGCTGTCTGCTAGGCTAAGTTAACTTTAGGTAACGTTATGTCCCGTTGCATGTGGCCTAATCTCACCCAGAGTTATAATACTTCGAATCGCTTCACATAGCAAACAGTATAAGTAAGTAAGTAAAGCAAACAGTATGCCTATCACCTACATATTTATTATGATCAAGCAGCAGAAATGTCTGCTCCCCCTGTCCTCTCACAGGTATCAGTCCACCCATCAATCCCCATGTCTATAGTTGAATAAATCAACATTGTGCAATTTATAACATGTTGTCTTTCTAGTTTGTCTTACATTAACATTACTTTAACAGTTGTCACCCCACACAGTATTAGGCTCTCTGCATTCAGAGCATGGCATACTTGTGTCCTACAAAAACATGGAATCAAGGGACAGCAAAAAACATGGAATATGTCACAAGCATCAGCTTTATTTCACTTTTGAACATCGTCAGTAGCATGTCACACCTGTTGGGTCAGTTAGGTGTTCACTGGAAGGGTACAACAGACTCACAAGCATGTGTAAGAGCACAGCATACTGTATATAGACTGGATAGAATTAGCTTCTAAGACTGACGTTAGCTCTACACTCTCTCATCCAGCAAGGACACGGTCATCCAGCAAGAGATAAGCACCTCTGCTATTCCTACACGGATTACTGCTAGACAAAACAATTACAACTATCCCTCAGCACATCCTGTACGTAAATCAAGGCTAATAACTGTTACCTGTGACACAACTGTGTATCCAAACTGTGATGCAAAGTTCATGCAGCTGAAATTAGCTCTTTTTAATGTCAGGGCTTTGAAAAAGAAATCATTCTTGATTAATGACCTGATAACCAAGAATAAGCTAGATTGTATATTTTTAGTCGAGACATGGTTAACCAATACCGAAGGTTTAGGGACCATAATAGGAACTTGCCCCCCAAATTAATTAAATTAATTTTCAGCAGTCAATTAGACAAAACAAGAAAGGAGAAGGCATTGCAGCTATTTATTCAGCTAAACTTGTTTTCAAGGACATTGACCTGGGTGAAGTCATCATTCGAATATTATGCTCTTGAGCTCAAAGCAGAAATATCAGTCCTTATCATTACAGTATATCGACCACCAAGATGCTCATTATTAGTATTCCTGCAAGAATTTTCAGAACTTATCTCAATTGTCTTCACTAGATTTGATAGATTAATCTTGAATGGAGATTTGAACATTCACATTAATAAGAAGGATGACCCCAAAAGCATAGAGCTCTTGAACCTACTGGACAGTTTTGGACTTACACAGCACATACACCAAGCTACGCATCACCATGGCAACACCCTGGACTTGGTAATAACAACAGGGCTGAACATTGATAACGTATCAGTACATGAAATGCCTGCTATCTATGACCATTACTGTGTGCTTTTTGATACTAAGCTAATCTTAACAAAGACTAGAATACAAACAGTAGTTCAAAAAAGACTCTTAGACACCAATGCTGAAACACAGTTTTCTAACATTATGAGATCAATTGAGCCATGCAGCGACGAGTACTCTTTACATGAGATGGCCCTAAATTTACACAGTGCACTATCAACTACGTTAGATATTGCTGCACCCCTACAGGTTAGGAAGCGGGCAACTGATAGAATCTCCCCATGGTTGAGCAATACCAGTGTTAATGACAGCAAGAGGAAATGTCGGGCAGCTGAAAGAAAATGAAGGAAGACTAGGCTCACAGTTCACTGTGATATTTACAAAGACACAATGACTGCCTACAACAAAACAATACGCCTTGCTAGAAAGGACTATTTCTCCATGATTATTACAAAAGCAGCCACTATGAGTGAATTCACCTGTATTACACTACTGGACCTCTGTAACAGTGTCTCTAAATCTAATTCCTCCACCTCCTGCCTTGACCCTATACCAACAGCATTCTTCAACCGGGTGTTTGATAGTGTCTCAAATCATGTGCTGAAGATCATAAATACGTCGCTTCAAACAGGCATCTTCCCAGACGCCTACAAAACAGCTGTTGTAAGACCGCTATTAAAGAAACCCAACCTCGACGCCGATGCACTGAAAAACTACAGACCGATATCCAACCTCACATTCATTATTAAGATACTTGAGAAGGAAGTTTCACTACAAATAAACTCCTTTCTTAAAGAAAATAATGTCATGGAGGAATTTCAATCAGGTTTCAGAACATATCACAGCACTGAAACTGCTCTTACAAAAATAGTGAGTGATCTCAGACTAAACTCTGATTCTAAAAAGGTCTCAATTCTCGTCCTATTAGATCTAAGTGCAGCGTTCGATACGATCGACCATGATATCCTAATCAATCGTCTTGAAGAATTAGTTGGTCTTTCTGGCAGCGTGTTAAATTGGTTCAGAACATACATTACAGGGAGAAAGTTCTATGTCAAGCTTGGAGATCATGTGTCTGAGAAATATGACAGCGACTTCGGAGTCGCACAAGGGAGCTGCCTTGGTCCACATTCATTCATTCATTCATTCATTCATTCATTCATTGGTCCACTACTATTCTCACTATACATGTTACCACTCGGGGACATCATTAGACAGCACAACGTATGTTTCCACAGCTATGCCGATGACACGCAACTGTACATTTCTGCTGAACCAAATGATACTTCAGCTATAGACTCCATTACAAACTGTCTTCTAGCAATAAATAAATGGATGAGCAATAACTTCTTGAAGCTAAACGAGGACAAAACTGAAGTCCTACTGATCGGCCGTAAAGCAAAGAGGGATATGCTGCTTAATAATCTGGGGAAACTGACATTATGGATTAAACCTGAGGTTACAAGTCTAGGTGTTATTTTCGACTCAGACCTAAACTTCAAGTCCCATATTAACAAGGTGACGAAAACATCATTCTTTCACCTTAGAAACATTGCTAAAGTAAGACCACTTATAAACCAAAAAGATGCTGAAAAACTGTTTCATGCCTTTGTCTCAAGCCGGCTCGATTACTGTAACACACTTTTTACTGGCCTTCCTAAAAAAACTACTGCAAGACTTCAGCTCATTCAAAAACTCTGCAGCTTGACTTCTAACTAGAACCAAGAGGAGAGAGCACATTACTCCGGTCCTAGCTACTCTGCACTGGTTGCCAGTAACTTGTATTGTTGATTTTAAGGTCCTCCTCCTTATTTACAAAGCCCTTAATGGGCGAGGCCCAAAGTACATTGCTAATTCCCTTGCCAATTATGTACCCTCAAGAACACTAAGATCATCTATCACAGGTTTATTAGAGGTTCCCAGCAACAGTCAGAAGAAGATCGTGAGCGCAGCCTTTGCCAACTATGCCCCAAAGCTTTGGAACACATTACCTTTAGAGATCAGGGAAGCCAGCTCACTAAATATTTTTAAAAGAAAGCTAAAAACGCACTTCTTCAATATAGCCTTCAACTAGATTATCTGCACCTGCCTACTGCTCATTTGCCAGCTACTGCACTTTAAATGTTTTATCAACTAGCCCTTTTTTACATTTATTTTTATTGTGTTTTCTTTACCTTTTCTTTTTACTGTTTACTTACACAGAGACTGAGAACGTACACAGAGACTGAGAACGTATACAGAGACTGAGAACGTACACAGAGACTGAGAACATATACAGAGACTGATAACGTACACAGAGACTGAGAACGTACACAGAGACTGAGAACGTACACAGAGACTGAAGGTCTGAGAACGTACACAGAGACTGAGAACATATACAGAGACTGAGAACGTACACAGAGACTGAGAACGTACACAGAGACTGAAGGTCTGAGAACGTACACAGAGACTGAAGGTCTGAGAACGTACACAGAGACTGAGAACGTACACAGAGACTGAGAACGTACACAGAGACTGAGAATGTACACAGAGACTGAAGGTCTGAGAATGTACACAGAGACTGAGAACGAACACAGAGACTGAAAACGTACACAGAGACTGAGAACGTACACAGAGACTGAGACAGACCTTTTCCAAAAACTGATGTTTGTGGTGCTGGTGGAAAGCCAGTGGGAAGTACAGAAAGACTGTGTAAGGTAGAGAGATGAAAGGGATATGGAAAGTTAGATCTTTACCATTTCTTTTTACTGTTTCCCCCTGCTTTTATATTCATTCTATGCATGTATATATTTTTATATATGTTTTTTATTCACTTTATGTTCTTATTCCTGTTGTAAAGCACTTTGAACTGCATTTCTTGTATGAAGGGTGCTATATAAATAAAGCTTTACTTACTTACTAATACTAACGCTATTTGCCGGCCTTATGCAAATGTATCTGAGACCAAACCGGGCTACTTAACTGCAAGAGATCCTCCGGCAAGAGAATATGTCCACTATGCAGTGAAATCTGCGAAAATAACCTTTAAAAATAATTAATAATATTGGAAGAGTGGACGCTCTCCCGCTTTCTACTCCCGTTTCTATGATGCCAAAATGGCGGCGTTAAGGACCATTACTCGGATTTCCGGGTTGCGTGACGTCAACTACCGGAGCTCTATATGGTGTTCTAAGGAGGAGAGAATCTAACCCTAACCCTTGACCAAATTAGGCTTCCCAAAATATTTCCCCACTCCCACAACTATATACAATTAGATTCAGCCTCAGAAGCAAAAGACAACATGCTAAAACTGCTCCTAGGACTGAGGAGTGATGCAAGCTAAAGAGGAACACTCCAACATTCAACAACACGAATCACTGTAAACACTATACTGTCTTAACCTCATAGGAGCCAACGGACCCCCATGGGCATCCGAAGTGATATAAAGAGTTTACCTCGATCAATTCTCTTCATCGATATCACATTTTTTTCACAACTTTGCATGCTATACGATGCCACCATTTTTTTCCAGAGACGGTAAACACGGCCTAAGTCACATCCAGTTTTCTCCAACTGGAGAATGTGTCATGTCCGGTTTCAACGCCAAATTTCCATACCATTGGTCGGCCAACTCAAAAAAATCCCCCCCCCAAAATAAAAATAAATCTGATACATGAGAAAGGTCAAAGGTCAAAGATGGTGCCAACATATCTCCAAATGGCCTAAACATATAGGTGTCCGCCTAAACATACCTGTACTAAAACAGGTACAAAGTTGCATTTGCTCACATTACTAGCATCGACTTTGGCACAAGTACTAATAAGACCCTGGAGTACTGATTCCTAGATGATTTGGGCTTATTCATCAGGTTTCCAAGGTGATATTCACTGTAAAAGCTGTTGTTTCTTTAGGCGGAGACTGAATTTTAGATTTTTTATAATGTTCTAGCTCTATTTACTCTGACACGGTAACATAGATTTTGATTCTGACACTTCTACAGCCACCCCACAGGTGTTAGCTTTCATTTGATAACAAGATCATTATGAAGGCCCTTGTGATTGTGGAGATATTCTATATTCACTGTGGGCATGTCATTTCGAGCAGAAAACCAGAAAAATGAGGTGGATAAGAAGAGGCACAACAATTCTGCCATTATAACCATTATACATAACAATAAGATGTACATAATCGTTCTACAGGAACAGTCTTTTAAAGTCATATGTGAAGGTCCAAGATAAACACATTTGGTTTGTAATGAGGTTAAAATGAGCGTTGTCCAGAGGAGGTTTCTGTGCATCGCCCACATAGTACCAACACACCCAACACAAGGATTTATGTGCTATAATCAAATGTTTTATTTTGGGACACTCAGTTCTAGCTATTTCACTATTTAGTTACAAATGTTAGCTCTAATCACTGTTCTATAGCATCCTTCCCATATACAGTGGGGTGCAAATATGTGGGCACCCATAGTCTTTTACAATTAATATCTAAGTAAAAAGAAGAAAACCTAACTCTAAATGGTACAAAGTTAAACATGATACATTTCATCACATTTTAAAGCAAGATTCATTTTTATCTTTTTACAGTTTCAAAATAATAAGACAAGGAAAAATGCCTAGTGCAAAGGTTTGAAAACCCTTTCAGCTAGTACTTTGCCTTTCAATTCTTGTTTTTGGAATTTTCCCCCATTCTTCCTGGCAGAACACCTGCATGTTTGAGATCTCTCCACAGATTAAAAAAAATATTAAAGTCTGGGGACTGTGATGGCCATTCCAAAACCTTCATCCGTATTTCCTGGAGGTACTTCATGGTTGATTTTGAGGTATGCTTTGGGACATTGTCTTGCTGGAATACCCAACCTCTCTTCAACTTCAATTTCTGGACTGACCCTCAAACATTAGCCGTCTAGAATGTCTAGATATTTGGTGGAATCCATTCTCCCTTCCACCCACACAATATTGCCTGTGCCCCCAGCTGCTACACAACCCCAAAGCATAATGGATCCACCTCCATGGTTTTTTCTCCAAACATACCATCTTTGGTTGCGTCGAAAAGTAACATTTTTGTTTTGTCAGTCCAAAGCACATTGTCTTTTGCATACTTCAGACGCTTAATTTTGTGTTGAGGTCGTAGGAAAGGCTTCTTTCTGGCAACTCTGCCATGTAGGTCTTTGTTGTTTAAGGTACGCTGTATTGTTGTCCTGTGAACAACTGGACCGGTGTCTGGTACTCTATTTTGCAGCTCTTTTGCAGTGATGTGTGGGTTCTTCTGAGCACTTCTCACCAGATCTTGGGCCATTCTATCTGAAATCTTTCTTGGTCTTCCAGATCTTGCCTTGACTTAAATTGTTCCATTTATTTTCCATTTTCTGATGATGTTTCTGACAGTGGAAATGGGTAGTTTGAAACGTTGCGAGAGTTTTTTGTAGGCTTTTCCTTGATGGTGGAAGTGAATTATCTCGATTCTGACATCCTTAGACAACTGTGTAGAGGAACCCATGGTTTTTAACACTGACTCATTGAAGCCCTTAATGAGTAAATCACCTTGGTCTGGGCCTTAGTAATCATCTTCTCAAAAGGTAACAAAGAATAATCCAAAAGGGTTTCCAAACTATTGCACAGGGCCCTTTTCCTTTTCATTTAATGGACTTTATTGTCATTGCTACAGTACAGGTACCAAACAACGAAATTTAGGAGGGGTGGCTCTGTCAGGCCAAAACCTTCCGCTTGCCAAAAGCTACAGGGGGTGCGGCCTAACGCGTCACGACCAGCTGGCACGCGCACACGTCACGACCAGCTGGCGAGTGTTTTTGAAACCTCCGTTTTGGCCGCCATTAGCGAAAAGCTTTAATTTGCCTCTACAAGTGTTAATATGTCATTTTATGAAGTTTTAATATGTTTTCAGGCGAGAAAGTAACCATATATATCCACAAAATGTATCCGGTTTATCAAAATAACCCGTTTATATATGAAAACACATATAATGCTATCGCGTCTCCACAGGCTAAAGTACAACTACACTCATATCCTCAACTTATGTCCTAATCACACTACTGTCATACAAGTCGTACCTTCTCCTTGACATGGACATACACACCTGCTACCTTCTTTGAAAGAAATCGCGATTTATTCAGTGAAAACTAGTACACCATTCAACATAGCATAACAATAGCATAGCATTCGCGGACACAGTCAGGCAATATACCTAGCACAACAATAGCATAGCATTCGCGGACACAGTAACATAGACAGATAGACAGCTAGACAGATAGACCGCTAGACAGATAGACAGCTAGACAACTAGACAACTAGACAGCTAGACAGCTAGACAGCTAGACAGCTAAACAGCTAGACAGCTAGACAGATAGACAGCTAGACAACTAGACAGCTAGACAGATAGACAGCTAGACAACTAGACAGCTAAACAGCTAAACAGCTAAACACCAAGACAGCTAGACAACTAGACAACTAGACAGCTAGACAACTAGACAGCTAGACAGCTAAACAGCTAGACAGATAGACAGATAGACAGCTAGACAACTAGACAGCTAGACAGCTAGACAACTAGACAGCTAAACAGCTAAACACCAAGACAGCTAGACAGCTAGACAACTAGACAACTAGACAGCTAGACAACTAGACAACTAGACAGCTAGACAACTAGACGACTAGACAGCTAGACAACTAGACAGCTAGACAGCTAGACAGATAGACAGCTAGACAGCTAAACAGCTAAACACCAAGACAGCTACACAGCTAAACAGCTAAACAACTAGACAGCTAGACAGCTAGACAGCTAAACAGCTAAACACCAAGACAGCTAGACAGCTAGACAGCTAAACAGCTAGACAGCTAGACAGCTAGACAGCTAAACAGCTAGACAGCTAGACAGCTAGACAGCTAAACAGCTAGACAGCTAGACAGCTAAACAGCTAGACAGCTAAACAGCTAAACACCAAGACAGCTAGACAGCTAGACAACTAGACAACTAGACAGCTAGACAACTACACAACTAGACAGCTAGACAACTAGACAACTAGACAGCTAGACAACTAGACAACTAGACAGCTAGACAGCTAGACAGATAGACAGCTAGACAGCTAAACAGCTAAACACCAAGACAGCTAGACAGCTAAACAGCTAAACAGCTAAACAACTAGACAACTAGACAGCTAAACAGATAAACACCAAGAGCTAGCTGTCTAGTTGTCTAGCTGTCTAGCTGTCTAGCTGTTTAGCTGTCTAGCTGTTTAGCTGTCTAGTTGTCTAGTTGTCTAGCTGTCTTGGTGTTTAGCTGTCTAGCTGTCTAGTTGTCTAGCTGTCTTGGTGTTTAGCTGTTTAGCTGTCTAGCTGTCTATCTGTCTAGCTGTCTAGCTGTCTAGTTGTCTAGCTGTCTAGTTGTCTAGTTGTCTAGCTGTCTAGTTGTCTAGCTGTCTAGTTGTCTAGCTGTCTAGTTGTCTAGCTGTCTAGTTGTCTAGCGGTCTATCTGTCTAGCTGTCTAGTTGTCTAGCTGTCTATCTGTCTAGCTGTCTAGCTGTTTAGCTGTCTAGCTGTCTAGTTGTCTAGCTGTCTAGTTGTCTAGCTGTCTAGCTGTCTATCTGTCTAGCGGTCTAGCTGTCTATCTGTCTATGTTACTGTGTCCGCGAATGCTATGCTATTGTTGTGCTAGGTGCATTGCCTGACTGTGTCCGCGAATGCTATGCTATTGTTATGCTATGTTGAATGGTGTACTAGTTTTCACTGAATAAATCGCGATTTCTTTCAAAGAAGGTAGCAGGTGTGTATGTCCATGTCAAGGAGAAGGTACGACTTGTATGACAGTAGTGTGATTAGGACATACGTTGAGGATATGAGTGTAGTTGTACTTTAGCCTGTGGAGACGCGATAGCATTATATGTGTTTTCATATATAAACGGGTTATTTTGATAAACCGGATACATTTTGTGAATATATATGGTTACTTTCTCGCCTGAAAACATATTAAAACTTCATAAAATGACATATTAACACTTGTAGAGGCAAATTAAAGCTTTTCGCTAATGGCGGCCAAAACGGAGGTTTCAAAAACACTCGCCAGCTGGTCGTGACGCGTGCGCGTGCCAGCTGGTCGTGACGCGTTAGGCCGTAGAGGCAAATTAAAGCTTTTCGCTAATGGCGGCCAAAACGGAGGTTTCAAAAACACTCGCCAGCTGGTCGTGACGCGTGCGCGTGCCAGCTGGTCGTGACGCGTTAGGCCGCACCCCCGGTAGCTTTTGGCAAGCGGAAGGTTTTGGCCTGACAGCTCCCCTGGTGTTAGGAAAGGAAAAAAAAAAAAAACTTTTAGAAAAAGAAAAAAATCACAAGAAGGTAAGGAGCTGGTTTACATAAATAAAGGCTATGTACACAATCCACTGTACTATACTGCACAGATAGTCAACTAGGGTTGTCATATTTCACAATAGTATTTTTTCACGTTATTTAAAGTGTCACAGTTTGCAGGCTTGAAATGTACATGTGTGTGCCTCAGCACTACACCTGATTTTTTCAGTCCAGCAGCTGCCATACAATCCGTCCAGACTGTCCAGGGCCCAGAACTTAGGTCTTTGCTGTGTTCACGGCCTGGACGGCCCTGTGGTAGAAGCAGTTCTTCAGTCTGTTTGTCTTAGCGGCCGGGGTCCTGTACCTCCTTTTCGAGGGCAGCCTGGTAAAGTGTACGTGCCCAGGGTGGGTCGGGTCCCTGGAGATCTTTGAGGCCTTCCTGAGACAGCGTGTGTTGTACAGCTCTTCCAGAGAGGGGAGGGGGGCGCCGGTGATCTTCTGTGCTGTTCTCACTACTCTCTGTAGCGCATTTCTCTCCGCTGCTGTGCAGCTGGAGAACCAGTTGCAGATGCCGTAGGTGAGGATGCTCTCCACTGCGCCGCGGTAGAAGGCCACCAGTATCTCCTGCTTGTTGTGTTCCTTCCTGAGGCATCTCAGGGTGTATAGCCGCTGTTGTGCCCTCTTGATGGTGCCTTTTGTGTTGTCCTTCCAGGTCAGGTCATCCCGCATGTGATGTCCCAGGAATCGGAGGGTTGAGACTCTCTCCACGCTCTCTCCGTCGATGAGCAGGGGCTGGATCTCGGACTTTTTCCTCCTGAAGTCTACGATGAATTCCTGGGTCTTTGACTTGTTCAGCAGCAGGTTGTTAACCTTGCACAGCTTGCTCAGTTGCTCTACCTCATCCCTGTACGCCGCCTCGTCCCCCCCCGAGATACATCCCACCACGGTGGTGTCGTCTGCAAACTTTACGATGTAGTTGCTGGGGTGGATGGGAGTGAAGTCGTGGGTGTAGAGGTTGTAGAGGATGGGGCTTAGCACGCAGCCCTGGGGGGACCCAGTGCTGAGGCTGAGGGCTGTGGAGGTGTGGGGGCCCACCCGCACCCTCTGGGGGCGGTCGGTCAGGAAGTCCTTGATCCACGCACATATAGAGTGTGATAGACCCAGGTCTAGTAGTTTGGTCACTAGCCTGTCTGGAAGGATGGTGTTGAAGGCGGAGCTGAAGTCCACGAAGAGCAGTCTCGCGTAGCTGTTTCCCCTCTCCAGGTGGGATAGAGTGGCGTGGAGAGTCGTCGCGATGGTGTCCTCTGTGGACCTGTGGGCTCTGTAGGCGAACTGGTATGGATCCAGGTTGGGCGGGAGGCGTGTGAGTATGTGGGCCCGGACTAGTTTCTCGAAGCACTTCATGATGATTGGTGTGAGTGCCACCGGGCGGTAGTCGTTTAGGCAGCTCACCGTGCTTTTCTTCGGGACTGGGATGATAGTTGAGGTTTTCAGGCAGGGTGGGACGGTGGCCTGGGACAGGGACTGGTTAAAGATGTTGGTGAAAACCCCGGCCAGCTGGTCGGCGCAGTCTCTCAGCACCCTTCCCAGGACGCCATCCGGCCCCGAGGCTTTCCTGGGGCTTTTTAAAAATGTAAATAAAAATAAACCTTGCTTTACAATTAGCTTTCAATCACTTGGGCCCAGTAGTTCAAAACGTTTAATCCCTATCTGATCGGATCAGATTTGGATTTTGGGTAGTTCAAAACCAAAAAACAGGATTAGGATCACTGATATCCGATCAGATCAGGAAATCTCGCATCTCGCATTGCACCACCACTCAGTCTCTCATTTAGAGGGAAATCCATAGGTGGGTGATTTTATGTCCTTTATGTATTTAAAAATATAATTAGACATTATAGATGTCTCTGCAATGTGGTCTCTTGTCTTCCTTGTATTATTTTTCATATCCACTAGATGGAGATCGATCCACTCCCCCATATTTGGGGGAAAAGTCGGATTTATGTTTAATATAACAGATATAAAGAGCTTACCTTTATCAATAATGTTAATCGATATGGCAAACGATTCATTAGATTCCATTCTAAACGACCGCATCGTTTCTTTCCGTGCCCAGTAAATGGAGTGCGAGTCACAAGCCCTTGTTTACAGGCACGTCACATAGGAAAAGCAAGCATGCTTGGTTTCAACCCCTGAATTTCCATATCATTGGTCCTCAAAAGTAATTTTTCCTTCTCTGCTCGATTCTATTGGCTCTGACGCTTCAAATGAGTGGTCAATCATGACATTCTGACCAATGGGTTCGGGAGAAAATTGACTGCGTAATCTGAACTTGTGTGAAAACGAGGGGGGGGTGTGCTATAGGAGCGCACAGAAAACCGAACAGGAGACCCCTGCTGGACGCAAACAGAGTCTAAACAGTTGGATTTGGATGCAATTTATACCTATAGTGATATGTCAATGAAATATAATACATTTTACAGTCTTGATACATGAGAAAGTCTGATACACTGATGGTGCCAAAATGTCACAATGGCACAATTTGGTTGTCCGCCTAAACATACCTGTACTAAAACAGGTACAAAGTTGCATTGGTTCACATTACTAGCATCTCATTTGGCACAAGTACTCATCAGACCCTGGAGTACTGATTCCTAGATGATTTGTGCTATAAGGTCAGGTTTCCAAGCTGATATTCACTCTAAAAGCTGTTGTTTTTTTAGGCGGAGAGTGAATTTGAGATTTTTCACAATGTTCTAGCTCTACTTACTCTGACACAGTAACATATATTTTGATTCTGACACTTCTACAGTCACCCCACAGGTGTTAGCTTTCATTTGATACCAAGATCTGTTACAGTGGGATAATGTTTTTGGACCCAGGTGCAGAGTAGAACAGAGTAGACGGATGCAGGAGTATGATTCAAAAATAAAGGTGCTCTTTATTTGAGCAAACGGGAATAATAATAACCTTACAGTAAGCGATGAAACAAAAGAGGAGAAAGCAAGTCTCCGATGAATGCTTAAATAATAATAGGAAACAAAACAACAAAACAAAAGGGGAGATGGCTTTAGTCTCCCAAAAACGCTGTCAATAGAACAAGGCAGGGCAAGGTACTTACAATAGTCATTCAATACCTATTTCCTAAGCAGGCGAGGAACTATAAGGCTACGAAGACCCGCACACACACAACGAACGCAACATATAGTGAACAACCGACAACGAGAGAGGAAACAGAGGGATATAAATAGCCACAGCCAAAACAAGACACACCAGGTAACAATCACAGTAATTAGGACAGACAAAAATACATACATAAACACCAGAGGACGCCAAAGGGTCGCTCCACAATAAGAGCGACCCCCCAAACCTTACAGTATCCCCCCCCGACGAACGGCACCTGCCGTTCACCTGGGTGCCTCAGGATGTAGTTGGCGGAAGTCTATGATCAGTTTCGGATCCAATATGTCCCTCTGAGTCCCCCAGGACCGTTCCTCCCGCCCATACCCCTCCCAATCTACCAAAAACTGAAAGCCCCTACTCCTCCGACGGCAATCCATAATCCTCCATACCGTATAGACTGTCTGTCCATCAATGATGCGTGGCGGGGGAACAGGGGGGGGTGGCGGGGACATGGGGCAAGTGACAAAGGGCTTCAGGAGGAACACATGGAAGGTCGGAGTAGTAGTCTATACGCCACCGGGTTCACCCGCCGCACCACCTTGAATGGACCCACGAAACGGGGCGCTAGCTTCCTGGACTCGACCCGGAGGGGAAGGTCCCGGGTTGAGAGCCACACCTTCTGCCCCGGGCGAAAGATCGGGGCCGGGCGACTCCTGCGGTTGGCCTGAAGCTGGGACCGAACCGACGCCCGCTGAAGCGCCGCCCTCAACCGCCTCCAGGTCCGACGACAGCGACCGACGTGGGCTTGGACGGAGGGCACATCCGCCTCCTCCTGCTCAGGGAATAGGGGGGGTTGATAGCCATATTGGCACTGAAAGGGGGATAGGCCAGTGGATGAGCAGAGGAGGGTGTTGTGGGTGTATTCCGCCCACGCCAGTCGCCGACTCCACGTCGCCGGATTGCCGGAGACGTAGCACCTCAGCAGGCCCTCCAGGTCCTGGTTGACGCGCTCCGTCTGCCCATTGGACTGTGGATGGAAACCGGAGGACAGGCTGACGGAGGCGCCGAGGCTGTTCGCGAACGCCTTCCAGAACCTGGAAGCGAACTGAGGACCCCGATCCGACACCATGTCCTGCGGGAGACCATGCACCCGAAAGATGTGCTGCACCACCAGGTCGGCCGTCTCTCGGGCCGAGGGGAGTTTGAGGAGGGGGATGAAGTGGGCCGCCTTGGAGAAACGGTCCACTACCACCAAGATGGTAGTGAACCCGTCAGAGGGAGGGAGACCTGAAATGAAGTCAAGGGAGATGTGGGACCAGGGGCGTTTGGGGATGGGGAGGGGTCGGAGTAGCCCCGCTGAAGGCTGGTGGGAGGTCTTGCTTGCGCGCACACACAGGACAGGCTGCCACAAAGGCGCGCGTATCCCCCTCCGCTGTGAGCGCCGCTCTCACCACTTTATCGATCCCCCACGGCACAAGGGCAACAATAAGGGCCTCCGGAACAATGGGGTGGGGTTTTTACTCCCGGTCCGCCGGATCGAACTGCCGGGAGAGGGCGTCCGGCTTGACGCTTTTGGACCCCGGCCTAAAGGAGATGGAGAAATGGAAGCGTGTGAAAAACAGCGCCCACCTGGCTTGACGTGAATTGAGGCGCTTAGCCCCCTGGATGTAGGCCAGGTTCTTGTGGTCCGTCCACACCACAAACAGCTGTGCGGCCCCCTCCAGCCACTGCCTCCACTCCTCCAAGGCCAATTTGATGGTCAGCAGCTCACGGTTTCCCACGTCGTAATTACGCTCTGCCGAGGACAGCCGACGTGAGAAATAGGCGCAGGGACGCACCTTCCCATCCTTCCTGCACCTCTGGGAGAGCACCGCCCCCACCGCGACATCGGAGGCGTCCACCTCGACCAGGAATGGCACTTCCGAGTCCGGATGGACTAGGACCGGAGCAGAGGTGAACCGTTGCTTGAGGTCCACGAAGGCGCCCTCCGCCTCCAAGGACCAGGCGAACGTACAGAGGGTGGACCTGGTAAGGGCAGTTAAAGGGGCAGCTAGGGCGCTAAAATTGCGAATGAAACGTCTATAAAAATGAGCAAACCCTAGGAACCGCTGTAACTGTTTCAAGGAGGAGGGGCGAGGCCAGTCTAACACCGCACTAACCTTGGCAGGGTCCATGCGTAAATCCCCCTGTGTTATAATGAACCCCAGGAATGAAACTGTGTCGGCGTGAAAGACACATTTCTCTGCCTTGACAAATACCTGGTGGTGGAGGAGGTGCTGGAGGACTTGACGTACATGATGTTGATGTAGTGTATTGTCCTTAGAAAAAATTTGGATATCGTCAAGATAAACAAAAACCGAACGACCAATCAAATCCCGCAGTACGTCGTTGACTAGGGCCTGAAATACTGCGGGTGCATTGGCGAGACCAAAGGGCATGACCATGTATTCATAATGTCCGTTAGGCGTGTTAAAAGCCGTCTTCCACTCGTCCCCCTCCCTAATCCTCACCAGGTTGTATGCATTCCGTAAATCTAGTTTGGTAAACACCCTCGCTCCTTGCAGTGACTCAAAGGCGGTATCCATGAGGGGCAGGGGATAGCGGTTCTTGATGGAAATGTCATTTAGTCCGCGGTAATCAATGCAGGGACGCTGTCCCCCGTCTTGTCTTTTTTTTTTACAAAGAAGAAGCCTGCGCCAGTGGTCGAGGTGGAAGGACGGATATGACCCGCGGCCAGTGCTTCCTCTATGTATTTGTTCATGGAGAGGGTCTCCGGGCGGGAGAGGGAAAACAGGCGTCCCCGCGGCGGCACCGTACCCGGCAGCAGATCAATGGCACAGTCATAGGGTCTATGGGGGGGTAATTTCTTGGCCCGAGATTTACTAAAAACTTCCCGCAGGTCCCAATACATCTGGGGCACACCTGTCAGGTCGGGGCTGGAAAGGGAAGAAGGGCCAGGGGAATTAGGTAGAGGGGTGGAGTGGGGGAGAGGCGAGAACTGGGACTGCAACAGGGATGCGAGAGTCGTGGGCGGAGACTCAGTACGCACAGTGACGGAGCCTGCTTCAAGGGAGAGTCGACCTGTGGACCAGACAATGCGGGGGTTGAGAGAAGCTAACCAGGGGTGACCTAACACAATAGGGCAATCAGGGGAGGCCACAAAAAAAAAAAAGAGTTCCCAACGACCCCCTCCCACCTGGATATGTACTGGCATAGTGCGCTGGGTAATGGTCCCCGACCCCAATGGCCGACCGTCTAGGGCTCGAACAGGAACCAGTACCTTCAATTCTTCTAAAGGAACCCCCCACCCCCAGGCCAGGCCCTCGTCCATTAAATTCCCCGCTGCCCCTGAGTCCACCAGAGCCCGAACTCGCTGGGTACAGTGTCCCCACCGCACCTTAACAAAAAAAAAAGTTTGTGGGTCATTGAATATGTATGTCCCCACCCGCTAGTACCCCTCCCGACACTAGCGGGCTGCCCCGTTTCCCTGGACAGGCGCTATAGCGGTGACCCTTGCGACCGCAACGGAAGCAGCGCCGCTCGTCCAGCCGATGTCGCCTCTCTGTGCTGGAGAGGTGTGCTGCGCCCAGCTGCATGGCCTCCTCCTCCTCCGTGGTCTCCTCCGGGAACCACCGAGCCGCCTCCCTAGCAGGAGGAGGTTGGGACGAAGCGCCCCTCGACGAGTCTCTCTCACGTGATCGCTCTCGGCGCCGATTGTCCACACGCACCGAGAGTTCCACTATGCCGTCTAGCCGCCCTGGGAGCTCCCGGAGGGCAAGTTATGTTATGTTATGTTATGTTAATTTCATTTATAATGCGCCCCCCATCCAACTTTTACATCGGCCCGGGGCGCAGCCCGGGTAAAGGAACAGATAAAGACAAAGACAAGGAACACAGAAAGCAATCAGACACAGACGACTTAAACGTAAAACTCAGGCATACAATTCACAACAAATAGGGAGTAGATTTAGGGAATGTCATTTTGGAAGAGGTGGGTTTTTAACTTGGCTCTAAAGGAGTCCAGAGTGGGGGCAAACTTGATGGCAGAAGGGAGCGCGTTCCACAGGGTCGGTGCTATCACCGCAAAGGCACGGTCACCCTTCCTCTTGAGGTTGGTACGTGGGACCCTCAGGCTGAGTTGGGCGTCGGACCTGAGCCTGGGTCTGGGCCTTGAGGAGGTAGACTGGTCCAGGAGGTCCTTGATGTAAGGAGGGGCGAGACTGTTGAGAGCTTTAAAAACAAAGGTGCAGATTTTGAATTTCACTCTCTTCTTCACTGGGAGCCAGTGAAGGGAGATGAGGACAGGGGAGATGTGGTCCCTCATTTTGGTGCCTGACACCAGCCTGGCAGCGGCATTTTGGACTAGCTGCAGGCGGTAGATGGTCTTATCAGGAAGTCCCGCATATAGTGAGTTGCAGTAGTCGAGCCTAGATGATATTAGCATGAGGACGACCCTCCTCAGGTCGCTGGGGGTGAGGAAGGACTTGATCTTGGCTATGATGCGTAGTTGGTATAGGCATGCCTTCACGACGGAGCTCACTTGTCGGTCAAGGTTAAGCTCGGAGTCAAAGATGACACCGAGGTTCTTGACATGTGGTCTGACAAGGGTGGACAGGCTTCCCATGTTGGTGCTGAGCTGAGTGATGGCGGTGGTGTTGCCGATGAGGAGGATTTCCCCCTTGCTCTCATTCAGCTGTAGGAAGCTCTGGGCCATCCACTCCTTCACATCGCGGAGGCAGTCCATCAGGCGCTTCAGATCGGCGGGGTCGTCAGTGTTGATTGACAGGTAGAGCTGGGTGTCGTCCGCATAGCAGTGGAATGAGATATTGTAGCGTTGAGGGATTAGACATAGGGGGAGCATGTAGAGGGAGAACAAGATGGGACCGAGGATGGAGCCCTGAGGGACCCCACAGGTGAGGTTGGCTTGTCTGGAGGAGCAGTCTGCTATGTGGACGGCGTAGGTTCTATTTTTGAGGTAGGACTTGAACCACGACAAAGAGGTGTCGGTGATGCCAACCTCCTGCTGGAGGCGATCGAGGAGGATGGCGTGGTCTATGGTGTCAAAAGCTGCGCTGAGGTCCAGGAGGACCAGGACAGCACATTTCCTGGAGTCTGCGATGAGGAGGAGGTCGTTCCAAACCTTTAAAAGTGCCGACTCAGTGCTATGGCCAGGTCTGAAGCCAGACTGAAACTTCTCCAGGATGTTGTTCTGTTGGAGGTAGGGCCACAGCTGGCTGAGGACAGCCTTTTCCAGGAGCTTGGACACGACTGGGAGCTTGGAAATAGGTCTGTAATTACTGGGGTTGGAGGGGTCCAGGTTAGGTTTCTTGAGGAGAGGCTGGACCACAGCTTGTTTGAGGCTGGGCGGAACAATGCCAGTGGCCAGCGAGCTGTTGATTATAGAGAGGATGTGTGGCCCTATCGTGTCGAACACCTCTTTGAGAAGGGGGGTAGGGATGGGGTCCAGAGACGATGAGGCCGGCTTCAGTGCAGCGGCCATCTTGGAGAGGGCTGGTAGAGTGAAAGGACAGAAGCTGGAGAAAGTGGATGCACATCCCAGTGTGACGGCTAAGTCCTTGGTGGAGTGCGGGATGTTTTTTCTGATGTTGGTGACTTTGTCAGAAAAAAAGGATAAAAATTCCTCGCACTTAGCCGGGGATGGATCCTGGATGACGGTAGGGGGGGGGTGAACAACGGTGTTGATCGTCCTGAATAACACTCTGGGGTTGTGTGAGTTGTTGGAGATGAGAGTGGCAAAGTACTTGGCCCTTTCAGTCTTTACCACCTTCTGATAGGTCCTCTGCTTTTCCCTCAAAATCTCGAGTGAGATGGTCAGCCTGTCCTTTTTCCACCTGCGTTCCGCCTGTCTCCACGCTCTTCTCTGAGCTCTGATGGTGTCGTTGAGCCAAGCTG
>NC_137685.1:27065592-27148092 GCF_963989245.1 Nansenia antarctica | reverse complement strand
ATCTTAACTGCTCCTCCTGAGACATCTTCTGACCCTCACCACTACGTCTCCTAAAGACACCCGCTTTCCCCTCTACTGTGTCCCTAAGAACTTCTATTGCCCCCCTTGTACTGTTTCTCAGTTTCTCCAGTAAAAAAAAATAATATATATATATATTTTAGAAGAAGGTGATAGCGAGAAGGTTTTTCCTTCTATCAATGGCCCCGGGCCCGAGCTAGATTACTCTTCCTGCAACGAATGGTGGATTGCTGATTCACATGCTTAGTATTCAAATGTATTGATTGTAAGTCGCTTTGGAACAAGGCGTCTGCTAAATGCCCAAAATGTAAAAATTTAATCTTTCTTCTACCGTTACAGATTCTTTCAGTGATCCTTTCAGATCCTCAAGTGTCTCGAGATAGGGATTAGAGGCTAGAGGTTGTGTCTGGACTGGGTCGTTGTTTAGTTAAGTTGAGAGGAGTGGCTGACTCAAGGCTCAAACCTAGATGCAACTCTGGAGATACTATACAGTATTTGCGTGGGATAACTATGAAGAAATGTGAGCGACTGGCCAAGGGACCAGAGAAGACGTCTGCATGTTGTTTAGTCTCTGTTACTCTTACCCATCTGATGTTTGCTGTAGAGCTATGTTTCAATCACCTCATGTACTCAGTTTAGGGGATTGTCCTTTTAATTTGAATAAACATATCATGAATTCAAGCCTCATTGTTATCAGCTTCACGTTAAATAACTTTCTAGCAATCACTGATTCTGGCTAGCTCCTACTATATGACATGAAGATATGATTGGTATACAGTATGTAACGTCCTACATAACATAGCCATTATAAATGTTACCCTTCATCTTAATAGTATGGATAAGGCAAGCATGCCCTGATGTTGAGGCTCTAGGTCATTGTGTTGAGTTGCCTTATGCTGTTCAGTTACAGTAACTTCTCATCAATAACATCGCGGCCTCCATCAATCCATTGTACCTTAACTCCAATATAGATCCCATTCCAGATGCACTCCAAAGTGCACTTGTTCAGTTAATTATGCCACTTCCCTTTAATCCAGCCATTTTATTAGGGCCATTTGGTCGCGCAGTCACTCTGACGCACTAAAATCAGAAAGAACCCAACATCTGGTTTAAGTTAACAGCAGCCAAACAGACTGTTAGAAAGTGGATCTGTGTTCCCAAGCTCGTATTATGGGCACGTCTTGTGTAATTTTAATCCAAAGGCAGGAAGCAAGGGTCAATTAAGCAGTCAAAGCACACTGTGTCTTTGGGGAATCAACAAGAAGAAAAAAAACCTGACCTTTGTGTGTCTTGTTTATGTCAATTAATTCCCCCCACTAAACCTCCGGTCTCTGCCACGTACCGCGCCAGGTGGAATTCCTGGTGTTTTGTAAATGTTGTTATCGAGTCCGGGGAAGCAGAACAAGGAAAATTAGCCATATTCACATTACTTCCTCTGTTCGTTATTGGACAGAATCATGGGTACACCGATGCCTGTTACTGTAATAACACTATTTCGCTATTTCATTCTCACTCACTTCTCTCTCTTCTCTCTCTCTCCCTTAAGTTCTACCAACCCTATTAGTTGTATTCCCCAGGGAGATTTTCTGTTTGTTGGGGTTGTGATAAATGTATCTGCTCCCTGTATTTCTCAGTTTGTCCTGATATTGTGGGGAAAGTGTTTATTTGTGCTGAGTGAGGGTTCAGAAGGACGTATGGGGCAGAGGTCATGTGATGTCACTGCACCTTGGCTGGCACCATTCTGTTTCCCAAAGAGCCTGGTCACTACACAGGATGCAGTACACAGTCTCAATGGTCACTACACAGGATACAGTACACAGCCTGGTCACTACACAGGATGCAGTACACAGTCTCAATGGTCACTACACAGGATACAGTACACAGCCTGGTCACTACACAGGATACAGTACACAGCCTGGTCACTACACAGGATACAGTACACAGCCTGGTCACTACACAGGATGCAGTACACAGTCTGGTCACTACACAGGATGCAGTACACAGCCTGGTCACTACACAGGATGCGGTACACAGTCTCAATGGTCACTACACAGGATGCAGTACACAGCCTGGTCACTACACAGGATACAGTACACAGCCTGGTCACTACACAGGATGCAGTACACAGCCTGGTCACTACACAGGATACAGTACACAGCCTGGTCACTACACAGGATGCAGTACACAGTCTCAAGCATGGCACATTTTCTCTTAACTCTAAACACAAATCCCAAAATTCACACACAAAACCCAAAACTTCACAAATCTCTTGTTTTCTTAAAAGGACATTTTGTTGTCAAATAACACACACACACACCATCAAATTAATAGACACTTCTAAGAACCAGTTGAACACTGCTCAATGGAAAATACTATGATCAGTGGAAAACACTACTATGATAAGATTATCAGGAGGGCTTTTGCATTTTCAGTGTTACACTACATTACACTACACCTACACTACGTACAGTAGCCTGTTATAAACTGTTATGTTTCCATACTCATACATAAAACACACAAATACAAGAATAGAATGTTTTTTTTTTAAAATGTTCTTCATACAGAACAAACAATAGAAACAATTAAATACGCCTTTTTTTTTAATTATTAGGCTACATCGCACCTTTCGTTTCTGTCTGGCCACAGGACCTCATCAACATCACAAGCTCATCACATGTTCTCCCTGGACAAGCATCGGGAAAGTATCGCCTGGCATGACAAATCCAGCCCTGATTTGCTTCAGCAGCTATATTCAGCAGGATTAGGGTCAGGGTTAGATGAGTGTGTGTGTGTGTGTGTGTGTGTGTGTGTGTTTAAGTGTGTGCGTGTGTTTAAGTGTGTGTGTGTGTGTGTGTGTGCGTGTGTACCTGTGTGTGTGTGTGTGTGTACCAACTGCTAATGAAGGCAGTTTTATGAAGTATTGATCAAGCCTCAGCAGAAGCAATAACAGTGTGTAGGGGGGGGGGGGGGTGCAGAAAGCTGAGGTTAAGTCAGGAAGAGAGAGGCTTTAGAGCTCAATAAATGCAGAGGTAGGGGGATATTACATTGCAAAAGAAAAGAAGACGCACAGTTCTGTGACCGCTACGAACAGAGGAGTTACCTGAGGTCAAGGGGAGACACTCATAAGAGCGTGTTCCCGTGTAATAATCATGTGTTTCCTGCTCTCCAGAGAAATAAAAAAAAAAAGAGGAGAGAAATTGGATATCAGAGTCACATGCTTCCTCCATTGCTTGTAGGAGGGGTATGTACCTATGGGGCCTGCGTTCATATACCGTCCAACGCCAAGCTGAAAACAATTCCCCAATAGGGTTGAGAAATAGAGAATATGGTGGCTGGTGAAGAATGGAAAAACGTAGGTGGTCGATGAACCAGTTGTAGATCAGAGCAGCCTGGTGGAAACGTACGTTGTCCCAGATGACAACGTACCTGGGCTGCTCTGGGCTATCCATCTGCTTGGCTAGGGTGAGGATATTGTGTCGTGTGTCCAGAAAAGTGATGAGATGGGCACTATTGGCCAAGGGTCGAATGGTGATGGAGGACGTCTTGGTGATTTATAGCTGTGGTGGTCAGGAACCTCAACAATGTCAGGCTGGCTGATGACGCTCCTTCCCCATTGCTGTCCTTTCTGCAAGGTTGAAACCCATTTCATCAACATGGTCAACCAAAGTGACAAATCTCATCAGAGGCAATTGTTCTCCTAGGTCGTAGTCTTGGTTGTCCACTTGCTTTTGCTCGGCCTCCTCCTCCCCCTCTGACTCTCACACCTCTCGCTCTACCTTTCTCTGCAAAGTTGGCATCCAACACAGGAGAGCTCACCTTTTATTGCTAAAGCCATGCTTGCTAATTCAAAAGCAGGCCAACTAGTCGAACCCTGCCCATCGCAATAGGCCAACTAGTCAAACACTTCCCATTGCAACAGGCCAACTAGTCGAACCCTGCCCATCGCAACAGGCCAACTAAAAGATGGTGACTGAAACGAGAATGTCTAGATGAGACTTCTAAAGCTCATGAAATGTCTTTGGTATTTTTATGTTTTCTTTGTCCCTGCAGTTGGAAAACTTCATCCAGGAGAACATCAAGACAGAGATAGTGCAGATCCAAACCCGTGCGGTCCACAACCAGACAGCCACCATGCTGGAGATAGGAACCAACCTCCTGACACAGACAGCAGAACAGACCCGTAAGCTCAACATCGTCGAGGCGAAGGTAATAATCACGTTATTATGAATGACTCATTCAGGATACCATCTGGAAACATGAACAGCATGAGATATTTAAATTCGGAATAGGAATCTGCAAATACATTTCACATTGCCTTGAGATTTGTTTCCATGAATGTAAATCATACTCCAACACATACTGTACTGTATATACACTTTTTTTACAGTGTATTTTTCAGCGGGTTCACTCTAATCCTCTGTAGGTGTTGAACCAGACATCACGAATTGAGATCCAGCTGTTGGAGAACTCGTTATCAACAAACAAATTGGAGAAGGAATTAATAATGCAGACCTCTGAAATAACCAAACTGCAAAACAAGAACAGGTACTGTACTCTACAACACTCTGATATTTCTTATATAAAACAGTGTACTACAAAGTCAGAATAAATAGCTATTGTTTTTTTCTTGCAGCTTTGCGTTGGAGAGAATTCATGTTGAAAACACATTTCAGTTATCCAAATTGTTTCTCTTCAGCGAAAAGTATGATTATCTAAAGTAGGAGCACTCATAAGAGTAATTAGTAAGATGTGTTCTGCTGCAAATGTCTGTAATGGGAAATGATAATCAAGTTAAGTCATTGTTTATAATGTTGTATATCTACAATACAAACAACACTCTCGAAGTAGAACTCTGGCAGAAACTGGAGCTACAGTGTTCATTGAGAAATAGGACAGATGCATTTCCAATAAAACAATTGAGATGAAGCCGATAGGCTAATGTAATTTGACAATGAGAACACTGAGCTGCACAGCTGAGTCTTGTTGTCTGGCTGTGTTTTGGTTACACAGCACATGAGGTATCGTAGACAAATATATCACTGGGAATTTAATCCCTAAGGGTACCCTTCTCAGCTCCTTGATCACCATTACAACTGAACTTGTGCCTTTCATCAACAGCAGCAGGCCACAACACCATGAGCATCAATCACTGCTCATAACTCATACAGTACATTAGAAATCATCAAGCCCACAATTTATATGTTGCATTGCAGAGGTCAGCATATTGAACTAATCATAGACTGTTAGAGTTTTGGCCTGATATGATTACATGGTGGAATGACATCACTCATATGTGGTGTGTGTGATAATAGTGAACGTCTGGATGTACATGTCAGTTGAAATACTGCTTGGCAGATGTAGGGATTTCATATCCCCTAGTTATGATTAGTGGTGCTAAAATGCAGTATTTGCATGTGTTTTTTTGAGTGGGCCAGTCCCACTCTTAAATGTTTTCATTGTGGATAGAGATAGTGAAGAGAGACAGGAAAGTAAGGAGGAGAGGATGTCTGCAGGGTATGGGCTGTATTTAAACCCCAGACCACATATTTACTACATGGTCAAAGTGTACATTGTAGAGACGTGTCACATGCATACAATATTATT
The DNA here is from genome assembly GCF_963989245.1 of Nansenia antarctica. Taxonomy (NCBI): domain Eukaryota; kingdom Metazoa; phylum Chordata; class Actinopteri; order Argentiniformes; family Microstomatidae; genus Nansenia; species Nansenia antarctica. Next base: position 27,142,470 of record NC_137685.1, on the reverse strand, counting down.
GTATGGTAATTATAGCTGTTATTGCTTTGGCGCAATGATGTTATGTGGACCTTTTTATTATACAAGGTCAATATAAAACAGCTTTTATATTTGTTCAATGTTTGTACCATCTCACAAAGTCATTACCCTGCTAGACTAAAAAAAAATATCATGTTGGCAAAATACCCTTAATAATACCACAGTTATAGTGACACAGAATAATAATAATCTCAATAATAATGAATGTTATTTGCAACACACGTTTCAGATCAGATTCAGATCAGATTTAATTTAATTGTCATTGGCAGAGTAAAAGTACAGAGACAAAATGCCAGAGGCCATGAAAGTGTGGACAGATATATGTACAGTAAGATAACAGATGTGCAGACAAGGGTGAGATAAGTACAGTAAGATATATGTTGTACATATCTTCTTCTTCTTCGGCGTATGGGTAGTTGTTTTTCCTCTCCACTCCACCAGGCTCGGGGCCGAGGGGCTACCCTTTTACCACCCCGAGACCTGGTTGAGGGGCTCACCCGGGCTATATTTCTGGCCGACGCCCGACGCCGGTCCGGAGACGATTGAGCCTCACCCAGGATAGCCTTGGCAAGTCCATCCCGAGGGGCTCAGGGCCGGCGACTGGGATGTGGTCGCGGAGTTTGGAGGTGTTAGCCTCCCACTCCGCGCGCCACATATAATCCGCCCATCCTGCCGCACTGATGTTGAGATCTCTGCATTGTTGCCTGAGATCCTGTGCGGCAGGCACAAATGGGTGTCTCGACTTGAGACGCCGGGAGGGCTCCGCTGTTATAGTGAGCCTATCATGGAGCAGATGGTTATTAAGCTCCACGGCCCGGCAGGCGAGACGTGCTGTGGCTCCCATGCGGCGGAGGCCTGCGGGCTGGATCATATGTAGTATGATATGTACAAAGCAAGGGCAATGGTTATCAATACAATATGTACAGTATATGTACAGTGTGCAAAAACCGCAGTGGGAAAAAGCTGAGTTGAAGTGTGAGTGGTATGGGGTGGGGGGGGGGGGGATAGGGGTGGGGGCTTTTCATCTTAATGTGCATAGAGAAGAGGGCAAAAAACTGGAACAAATACACTAAAAACAACTAAGAGGACTATAGGAAGGTCTGTTGAAGAGGTGGGTTTTACAGTCTGATTTAAAGGTGGAGAGCATCTGGACTGCCTTGATCTGGAAGGTCATTCCAGAGGTAAGGTCTGGCAGACCAGAAGGTCATAGGTCATTCCAAGGGTGAGGTCCAGCAGACTAGAAGGTCATTCCAGAGGTGAGGTCTAGCAGACCAGAAGGTCATAGGTCATTCCAGAGGTGAGGTCCAGCAGACCAGAAGGTGTACTCCTCATTTTGGGCAAATGAGGTTGGAGGCTGTTGCCAGTCCTTAGACTGCAGGTTGAGGTTAGGGGTTGTCGTAGTTACTTCAGGTATGGGGGATCGATTCCACGGACACCCTTGAAGGCTAGCAGTAAGATTGTTTAGATGTATTCTATAGCTGACTGGGAACCAATGCAGAGACTTTAGACCAGGGGCCTCATTTATAGAAAGTACTTTGGATCAAATTTGATCTTACCCGTGTCGTATGTAGAAAACCACGTCAACGTAGTGATTTATACAATTTCAACATGAGTCAATTTGACCGTGGAAACGATCGTAGCTCTACGTCAGGTATTGACTTTGCGTACGCACATTACCTACTGGTTATGCGGAGTTATTACAGGCATGTGAGCCTACTGCCTACTGTAATTCATGCAAGTGGCTCGTAATAAAATTAACGATGTTGTTATCAGCCGAGGAAATTAGTTTAATTCAAGATTTAAAGGGAACTGATGTTTATGATTGTATTTCAGTCTTCCTTTATATTCCCCCGGAGCTGTCATCCCCTTCAACATGCCTAAATGCGCTAAATTATACTGGAGTTTTCTCCGGTGTCTCCGGTGTCTGGGAGTGAGCAGCCATATTTTCAATGTCACCTGAGACCATAAGACCATTATATTATTACAGTATAAGCATTTGCCTGGTTAGTTGTCATCAGCACTGAAGACTTAACCAGACCCTGTCACAATTGTGGTCTTGAGGCACTCTAGGAGAAGTAGTCGATGGTATCAAAGGCTGCACTTAAATCCAGGAGGATCATGATACTTGGAGAGCCTGCGTAAGTAGCAGGTCATTTGTCACTCTGATAAGGACGCTTTCCATGGTGGTCTGAACAATAAAATACTAAAAACATACTAGAATATGGGCACTTAGTGGCGTACCAAGTAAGGTTGCAAGGTTTGGTTTGTTTCCGAACCTTGACAAGAGAATGTCATCCCTCCTCTTACCCATCCCTTGTCTCTATTGTCCCTATCCAAATACAAGCAGAAATGCCATAACATTATTTTATGTTATATGTTTATGTTATATATATATATATATATATATATATATATATATATATATTATTCCTCATCTACCAGTCCCCCAAAGCTAACTCAGCATTCATCTCAGAGATGCACGACCTTCTCTCTACACTTTGCTCAACCTCTGTTTTCAGGTTCCTGAAGTGGATTTGCCGCTTGGGCTTGGTGTGGGGGGAGGGGAACAGCAGTTCTATTGAGATGGTCTTGTGGTCAGACACACCCAGATCGTAGACCATGAACATTCATGTTGACACCCCCTCCTGTCACCCTGCAGCTGAGTTCCTTCAACTTTTGGATTGCCTCAACCTCCGACAGCATGTTGATGTCCCCACACACTCTAGGGAACACACACTCGACCTGGTCATCACAAACTCCGCCCCAATTACCAACCTACAGGTCTACGATCTGGGTGTGTCTGACCACAAGACCATCTCAATAGAACTGCTGTTCCCCTCCCCCCACACCAAGCCCAAGCGGCAAATCCACTTCAGGAACTTGAAAAACATCAATCCAGACGCCCTGACCCTGGACCTCCAACATCTCTCCTCTGGCTCTGTTAATCTCCCTTCAATCACTGAGTCAGTGGACTTCTACAACCAGTCCCAGCACAGTCTCCTGGACCTCCACGCCCCTCTTAAATCCCGAACAGTCTCCTTCTCGCACTCAGCCCCCTGGTACACCTGCGAGCTGCGGAAGACGAAGACGGCTGGGCGTGTCCTTGAGCGGCGTCTCAAGGCCTCGGGATTGACTGTTCACAAACAGGCCTACAGAGAACATCAAAAGGCCTACGCTAAATCCCTCAGAGATGCTCGCTCACAGTTCTACTCTAACATCATCAACAATAGCCCTGGCAACTCTAAGCAACTCTTCACCACCATAAATCACCTTCTCAAGTCACAAACTCTCTCGCACTCAGAAGCCACAGAGGAGAGGTGCAACAACTAAATCACTTTTTTCAGGAAAAAAGTTGACAACATCCGCTCTCTCCTCTCCAGCTCCGTCGTCCTACATGTCCCGACTGCCGACCCACGGCATGGGATTGCCCAACCTCTCTCCTGTTTTTTGGTCATCACACAGCGAGAGGTTGAGGACATCATTAGGACGATGAAGCCTTCCACCTGCGCCCTGGACCCCTTCCCGTCCAATCTCTCCACCATAAGTCCTCTCATCACCAAGATCATCAACCACTCCCTCCAGACCGGCCATGTCCCATCTGCACTGAAAACTGCTGTCATCAGACCACTTCTCAAAAACCCACCTTAGACCCAGAAGTCCTCGCCACAGGCCCATCTCCAACCTTCCTTTCATATTCAAGGTACTGGAGAAAGTAGTTGCTGTTAAACTCAAGGATCACTTAAATCAAAACAACCTATTTGAGTTTTTTCAGTCCGGCTTCCGCCCTGGCCACAGCACGGAAACGGCTCTGGTCAGGGTCACCAACGACCTCCTGATGACAGCAGATACTGGCTCCCCATCCCTCCTCATTCTCCTGGATTTAACAGCAGCATTCGACACCATGGACCACAACAACCTCCTTCACCGTCTGCACTCCACCATTGGCCTCTCTGACACTGTCCACAATTGGTTCACCTCATACCTCACTGGCAGAACTGAGCACGTCACCCTGGGAAAAGCAAAATCCCACAGCCACAACGTCACCTGCGGTGTCCCCCAAGGCTCGGTGCTGGGCCCCACCTTGTTCACGTTATACATGCTCCCCCTTGGCTGTGTCATCCGCAGGCATGGAATGTCATTCCATTGCTATGCGGATGACACACAGCTCTATCTCAGAGTCAACCCCACCTCCTCTGCACCCCTGCCACTATCCACACTAACCACCTGCCTGGAGGAGATAGAGGCGTGGATGAAGCTCAACTTTTTACAACTAAACAGCTCCAAAACTGAAGCCATCCTAGTCGGCACACCACACCAGGTCCGGTCATCCACCATCACCAGCATCACCTTCTCTGGCCAGAACATTCCCCTCTCCACATCTGTCACCAACCTGGGCGTCAAAATGGACCCTCACCTCACCTACGAGACCCACAACAAACACATATCCAAGACAGCTTTCTTTCACCTGAGGAACATCGCCTAACTCTGTCCCGCACTCACTCTGGCAGATGCAGAGAAGCTCATCCACGCCTTTGTCTCCTCCAGACTGGACTACTGTAACACACTCCTCATCGGGATTCCTAGCAGCTGCCTCCAGAAACTTCAATACATCCAGAACTGCGCTGCTAGGATCCTGATGAGGGTGCGCAAATATGATCACATCACCCCCATCCTCAATTCACTTCACTGGCTCCCCGTCTCCCTCAGAATCGAATTCAAGGTCTCCCTCCTCACCCACCAGTGCATCCATGGAACTGCCCCCCCCCCTACCTCAAGGAACTCCTCCATAGACCTCCTCACGCACCCTCCGTTCTACTGCCACCAACCTCCTCAAGACCCCCAGGACCATGGGAGATCGGGCCGTCTGCTCGGCTGCTCCCAGGCTGTGGAATGCTCTCCCTGACCACCTAAGGGCACCACAGTCTGTGGATGCTTTTAAACGAGGCCTTAAAAACCACCTTTTTAATAGAGCCTTTTTTTTGCCTTTTAATTGAAAATGTTCATTGTTTTATCTTCTTGTTTTTAATTGTAGCACTTTGAGATTTCTTATGTAAAGTGCTTTTATACATAACATTTATTATTATTGTTATTTTCTTCTTATTATTTTTTTAATGTATTTAAATGTGACCAATTTTTAAGAGTCTAAACATTTTTCTAATTAAAGCAGCTTTACTGTTGACAGCCACTGCACGCCACTGCACGCCACAGCTAGACCCACGCTAACCCGTCCCTGTCATGCACTCCTTGGCCAACACTTAGAATCAGTAGATGTGAATCAGTAGATGTGTGAATCAGTAGATGTGTGAATCAGTAGATGTGTTAATCAGTAGATGTGAATCAGTAGATGTGAATCAGTAGATGTGAATCAGTAGATGTGAATCAGTAGATGTATTGTTGCATTGGCAACACATTCTGTTTCAGGGTCCATGTCGTCCTCTCATCAGGTTACATACAGTTGGTTTCCTCTCCTCTCATCAGGTTACATATAGTTGGCTTATTGCTGTTTATTCAACCTCAGTTCAAATCTATTTTAAGCTCCTATCTTCCAATGTTTGATCTGGAACTCTATGTTTAGTGATTTCTGCTGTTCCTTCAAGATTAGGTTTAAATTCATCTTTATTGTCATTGCAGAGTACAAGTACGAGAACGAAATGCAGTTTAGTTCATCTAACCAGAAGTGCAAATACTGATATAAAACATAATAGTGATAAGTGATAGGTACAGTATGGCAAGTATGGTAGTTAGAGGTATATACAGGAGATGGATAGCAGTAAGCTATGTACGATTAAGGTAGCTATGTACGGTATGGTGTATACAGATGTATCAATTAGAGGCTACATCAACAAATGTATGTACAAATGGGCAAAATAGGAAAAATGATTCATGATTGTCAATACATTGTTCCTTCCTCCCCACCATGAAGTCACTGATCCTCTGGGCCCAGTAGTTCAAAACTTGTAATTCCTATCTGATTGGATCAGATTTGGATTTTGGGTAGTTCAAAACCAAAAAACAGGATTAGGATCACTTTGATATCCGATCAGATCAGGAAATCAAATCCAAGCTTTAATCTGGATCAAATCTTAAAAACGGGTACTTCAAACCGACAACACAGGATTGGGATCAGTTTGATCCCAAAAAACTGGATTATCTTGATCCCACCAGAGGGGTGGATTTCCAGTGGAATACCAAAGCAAAATGTACTATACAATTTATTTTAAAATATGTTTCAATATACATGAGATGGCAAAGTGTGTTAGCTGAAATAATACACAAATTTTTATTTATTTTTTTGGTCACGTTTGTGGTGGCCTATTTTATTTTCAACCAAATGTTGATGACATAAATGTTAACACTGCGAGCGCGACGTTTTTTCACTTACTTTAAGCGCGACGAGGTGTCGAATCACACGACCACTCTTCACAATGGTGGAGTGTGTACTGACGCACAAAGATCGCTGGATGGCGATGTCACACAAGAAGAGAAAATGACAAGATCACTACCGCTAAAAATGCATAAAGTTCCTATGGGCAGAGAAGAGGGGAAATTATTAGCGCAATCTGATATGAAGCTTGAGTCAGCTGAAAACTATGGAACAAATGTAAATATAAATGATATATATGGAGAGGGGATTGATTGAGACTGCGGGAGCTTTACTACGGAGCGTTCATGTGCCGCAACCATAGTTTGTTTGACCTATATTAGTGAAAAGAAAGGAGAAAGGAGAGAAAGAGTACAGAATGATAAATCATTCAGAATGTTATTGGTTTTAATATTTCACAATCTGCCAGAATAAGCACGCTCCCTCGCACGCCCAGCCCATCATTTTTGATGCCGCTAATGTGTGTAATGAAAAGTGTGACAATGTTGAATGACATGATGTCATAATCAAAATATAAAACCTGATTGGATAAAATAAGATTCTGTTGTGATTGTGTTGACATTGTTGTGATGTCAAAAGAAATCTTGGTTATGTAATGTGTAAAGTGGAGAGGAGATTGATCGGGACTGCGGGAGTTTTCATTACTAACGAATGATAGTTGATTATTATTATACAAAAATAATAGTAATAAATATTGCAATATTGTGTTATTATAATTATGAGCTTCACAGAGATGCACAAGCCTGTCGTGTTTATTTGTCGTGAACTTCACGCTGGCCGTAACATCAGCCTGTCAGCCCCGGCTACTGCTGTAAGCTTGTAAGCTTTGAAACCCGCTTGGCTCCCCTCTGCCCCTCTGCCCCTAAACTGTTTCTCTCTCCTGCCTGGGTGGTGTGTAGCCTATTTACGTGGTTACCACAACACACGCACACTTTATTTGTCAAATACACGCTCTTGCGTGTTTCCATTCATGATGATGTGTTTCTGTAAATTCATATATATATCCTATTGCATTATTTGAAAATGTACAGCGCTGTAAATAGTGTCATTCAATGCACAACGCACGTCATTTCAGACGATTTTGATTGACTTTCTGCGGCAGCGAAATACATTATCAATATCTTATTATCAATTATCAATATACTGGTGGCCTAACATGGTCCAGTGGTCTAGCACCGTGGTCGTGCACACATTATGTTGGCCCTTCTTCTCCTTACTTTCCTGTCTGTCTTCACTATATCAGTCCAATAACATGAAAACTATGAGTGGGACTATGAGTGGGACCCCACTACACATATCATAATATCTTATCACTATTGCATGGAATTTGGGTACACCCGCTGTGAAAAAAAAAACTCAGCTCCCAAAAATCTGAAGGGATTGGGAGACATACTGTACAGTTTATAATTTTCATAACTGTCTGTACATATACATATCTTATGTATCACTATTGCTATATATAGCCTATATATAAACACATCATGTTACAAATATCAGTCTCATCCACTGTATCTAATTCAGCACTGAAGCCTGAAGATTGAGCACAGTGTGTGTTGCCTTGCTACTGTGGTATTATGCATGATAGGAGATGCATTATGGGTAATGACCCGAGGCACTGTTGAGCTGAGTGTTGATTAAACTGGTTGAGTTAAACGTGCGCAAGTTGTCCGAGTCCAATAATTATATTATAACTTCACAGCTACCTCTGCTGATATAAAAGAGAATTGCAGCCTTGGAGAAAAAGATGGCAGCCGAATACCAAGGCAAATACACAGAAACACACAGAAATACTGCAAAATCGCTTTATACTAACTCGATTTTGAAAATGTAAAGATGCTGGGTGGTAGAACGCACATATCTAGGAAAGGTCATGAAAGGAGGGTCCTGAAATTTGATCGAGTGCAAAGGTAGAAAAAAAAATATCTTCAACAAAAAAAATCATCATCATCTAGTAGTTCAAAACTTTTAATCTCAATCAGATCCGATCAGATTTTGAAATCCCATTTTTTGTGATCCAGGATCAGACAACTCGGCCAGATTTTGTCCCAGTATTTCAAAGCAATTCAGGATAGGATCAGATTCAGACTTTTCAAGATTACTCGATCCTGAATATCAGTGCTTTAATCCGACCAATCGCCATCTAGTGGATATGAAAAATAATAGACAAGACAAGAGACCACATTGCAGAGACATCTATAATGTCTAATTATATTTTTAAATACATAAAGGACATAAAATCATAATGGAATTGTAAAAAAAAAAATACTCCCACTAGGGTAAAAAACAACATTCATTCAAAGGCAGCTGGATTATCCAGGCGTGCTTTGAGGAGCTGAATTCGAGGTGAGGTTTCAGTTTGCTGAAGCAGCACAGCTGTATTTGTTCTTTGGCCAGACGGATCTGCATCTCTGCCCTCTCCATTTCACGGCTCAGCAGTGTCTCCTAGGCATCATCCCTCTGCTCTGGTTGTCTGGTGTCTTGCATTTTCTCTTTCGAGGTGGCTCGAAATCAATCACCATCAGGCCTGGCTGAAGGTCCAGCTTCTGGATCCACATGGATCAGGAGGACCTCATCTTGAATGGTGTGATCATGGTGACATGGTGACATCAGGTGCATTGACTACCTGAAATGGAAGTTAATAAGATGATCAAAAGCATGCAAGCTCCTGGAAAATGGTAGTACTATGAAAGTAGTAGTACTATAAAAGTAGCAATTATACAAGATAATAATTGTAGTTCTATAGGGACACTGATAAAATCACACATACCTGCGACTCACCATCCAGTACAACGTTTGGTATTCCATGTAAAGATTGTGACTGCTGACCACCAATGATATCAAGTACCACATCTGTGAATTCTCCCCTTTTATATGGTTTGTTCCCCGTCTGTGGGTTTTTAGCCTGGCTGTGGTCTTTGGTAGCTTGCTGCTTCAAATTCTTCCACCTCAACTTCACTTGGTGCCGAACTTGAGCACAAGAGGGTAACCACCAACGCCATGCCTCTAAATGCCCAGACTACCTTTCCACGGAAAACAACCTTCATCCGGGAAGGGGAGAAACAGCGGACCAAGCCATCACCTCCAGACTCAGGCCCACTGAACGCAGCCCGGGATTGGGAAATGCGGGTAGACCTCAGCCAGAGTCTCACCTTCCCACCCGAAATTGCAGCGACCAACCTGCGCCCAGACCTAGTCCTCTGGTCCAAGTCCTGCCGGCGTGTCTTCATCGTAGAACTGACGGTCCCATGGGAGGAGGCCATCGATGAGGCATTCGAACGGAAGAGGCTGCGGTATGCCAACTTAGCAGTCGAAGCAGAGGGGCGGGGCTGGAACGTGAAGGTGTGGCCAGTGGAGGTGGGCTGCAGAGGCTTTGTAGCCAGCTCCACCACAAGGCTCCTGAGGGCAGTAGGGATCAGAGGACAGGCCCAACGGAAGGCAATCAGAGAACTGTCCACTGCAGCAGAACGGAGCAGTCACTGGCTGTGGCTGAAACGTAGGGACCCAACATGGGCTCCCAAATGACCACGTGGTGCCACCGTGCGACACACACTCAGGCCTGATCAGCCTGTGGTGGGCCAACCTCGGCAGAGGGTGTCTTGTGATAACTGGCCGAAACACCCAATGAGGTCGGGGACCACAACTGAAGATGTGTCGTACTGGTGGCACCAGGTGATCATTGCCAAATTCCACTCCACCCAAGAGGACATCTCCAACTCCACTCAATTGTTGTGCTGAATATTTAGGGATTTTAACAACCAGTCCTATTAAGAATCCTGATGTCTGGTGTCAAAACCAGTGACCGCTGCGAAAGGGCAGCTGACAACCTGGGAAATACCTGGTGACGGCCTGAAGAGACAGCTGACAGGAGGGAACAGACCCCAACGGGGCTGGCATGGGTTAGCTACCCGTGTTGGCAGGAGCCTTTCACTACACAGTGACTTGGTTCCACCCAACTATGGCTACAAAATTCAAAAGGAAAAACACCCCTAGAGTCTGCGAGAGCGGGGGCGGAAGATGACTCATCGGCGGATCACACGGTAACAGACCCTGGAACGGAAATGACAACGAATCAAATGATCAGCACGGTATTTGACGGAGTAACAACACTGGCAGGACACAAGCTACAAAGCTGCATCTGTGGCTGGAAAAAGATAACATCAGAGAAGGGTCTCAAGATCCACCAGGGCAGGAAAAAGTGCCTAAGAGAGCTTAGCGAGGTGCCTCGCATTGACCACTACTTCCTCAGAGGTAGGGCAAATCAGTCGAGTGAAGCCCAGTGGCAGGATATTCACCACAGTCCACAGGGTATCAGAACCCCAGACGAAGCTCAACCAAGCACAGATCCATCAACGGACATGAGTCCAGAGCCTATCCAGCCACAGACAGCAGTAGAGAGGAAGATGAATGGACGAAAGCCTCAAATCTTGTGGCCTAAAGCCTGCCAGAAAAAGGAGTGGGAAAACACAGACACAGACCTTGTCCATCTTCTAGAAGGTCTGAAAGGGGGCGTGGAAAGAAAACTGGACAAGATTGGAGAGATCATTTACAGCTATGGAGCAGAGAGATTTGGGGTGAAAAGTAAGAACCATGGGACACAGAAGGAACCATCAGCCCATCTCAAGTCCAGGAGACAACAAGAGATTGAAAGACTTGTGAAAGAAAGAAGGTGCCTGAGAAAACAGTGGAAGAAGGCCACAGAAGTGGAAAGGAAAGGACTTGAGGCACTACAGGCCGACATCAAGCAGCGTCTTGCAACACTGCAAAGAGCAGAATGCTTGAGAAAGCAACACAAGAAGAAAGAGCGAACGAGGACTGCCTTCTACAGAGATCCCTACAAGTTCGTCAAAGACCTCTTTGTCAAGGAAAAAACGGGGACCCTCAAAGTACCCATAAGGGAACTAGAGGAGCACCTGAGGAAGACCTACTCTGACAACCAGAGGCATGTGCCAGCCAGCGTTCCGGATGACATGCCACCAATCCAACCACCTGAGCACCAGATGGAAACAAGGCCCCCTACATGGAGCGAAGTTGAGAGCACAGTAAAACGGGCAAGAACAGCCTCAGCCCCTGGGCCCAACGGCGTTCCATACAGGCTATATAAGAACAGTCCAGGCGTCTTGAAGTACCTCTGGAAGCTAATGAAAGTGGCATGGGAAAAGGGAATCATACCAAAGGCATGGCGAAGGGCAGGAGGGATCCTGATTCCCAAAGAGAAGAATTCCTCAACCATCGACGAGTTCCGCCAGATCAGTCTACTGAACGTGGAAGGAAAGATTTTCTTCAGTGTTGTGGCCCAGAGGCTCTCAGTATTCTTGCAGAAGAACAACTTTGTCGACACCTCAGTGCAGAAGGCAGGGATAAGTGGATTCTCAGGATGCCTGGAACACACAAATGTCATCTGGCACCAGATACAAACGGCCAAGAAGGAGAAGAAAGACCTGCATGTGGTTTTCTTAGATCTTGCCAATGCCTTCGGGTCAGTGCCTCATGAGATTTTGTGGACAGCGTTCAACTTCTTCCAAGTCCCAGAGGGCATCACAAGGCTGGTCAAAGCCTACTTCCAGGACCTCCAGTTCTGTGTTACAGCACAAGCCAGTACAACTGCTTGGCAGCACCTCGAGATAGGCATAATGGCGGGCTGCACCATCTCTCCACTGGCGTTTACCATGGCAATGGAGCTCATTATTCGAGCATCCCGATGGGTTGTTGGAGGGGAACGGTTGAAGAGCGGGCTGCGTCTTCCACCAATCAGGGCGTACATGGATGACATGACGACAATAACAACAACAAACGCATGCACCAAACGCCTGCTGGATAAACTCCAGGGAAACATCTAATGGGCACGAATGGAGATTAAACCCAGTAAGTCCCGCAGTATCTCCATTGTCAAAGGCAAGCTCGCCAATGAGAGGTTCCACGTCAACAACGAGCCAATACCAACAGTTCTGGAGAAGCCCATCAAAAGCCTTGGCCGCTGGTATAGCGCAGAACTCAAAGACTCGAAGCAGGTGGAACAACTCAAGCAGGATACAATCAGTGGCCTCAAGCAGATCAACAACACTGCTCTCCCTGGGAAGCTGAAACTGTGGTGCTTTCAGTTTGGACTGCTGCCCCGTCTCATGTGGCCAATTTCCATCTACGAGGTCACACTATCCCATGCCAACCGGCTGGAGAGACTGGTGAATGCACAAGTGAGGAAGTGGCTTGGACTGCCGAGAGGCCTTAGCAGCATAGGCCTGTATGGCAACGGAGCCCTCTCCCTACCAATCTCAAGCCTGGTGGAGGAGTACAAATGTGCCAAATCAAGGCTGGAAATGACTCTCACAGAATCCCGGGATCCATTCGTCAGAGGTGCTGCTCCAATCCTAGCAACGGGGAGGAAATGGAAGCCATCTGCAGCAGTTGCGGTGGCAAAGACCGCCCTCAGACACCGGGATATAGTGGGGCATGTCCAACATGGCAGAGGGGGCCTTGGCTTGGAAACAACAACACCCACATGGCAAAAGGCTACTCCAACCGAACGGCGGAAGATGGTGGGTGAGGAGGTGCGCCACCAGGAGGAAGCAGCCAGGTGCGCCAAGGCAGTCTCCCAAGCCCAGTAAGGCCGCTGGATGAAGTGGGAGAGCGTGGAGAGGAGGAAAATCACGTGGAACGAGCTGTGGAGCATGGAGTCTAATAGGCTAAGTTTCATCATCAGAGCCACATATGATGTCCTGCCCTCTCCTACCAACCTACATCTCTGGTATGGAGAGGACCCAGCCTGTCTCCAGTGTGCAGCCCCAGCAACCCTCAAACACATCTTGGTGGGTTGCAAGACCAGTCTAACTCAAGGAAGATACACCTGGCGCCACAACCAAGTGCTAAAGTGCTTGGCTGCCGAACTTGAGCACAAGAGGGTAACCACCAACGCCATGCCTCTAAATGCCCAGACTACCTTTCCACGGAAAACAACCTTCATCCGGGAAGGGGAGAAACAGCGGACCAAGCCATCACCTCCAGACTCAGGCCCACTGAACGCAACCCGGGATTGGGAAATGGGGGTAGACCTCAGCCAGAGGCTCACCTTCCCACCCGAAATTGCAGCGACCAACCTGCGCCCAGACCTAGTCCTCTGGTCCAAGTCGTGCCGGCGTGTCTTCATCGTAGAACTGACGGTCCCATGGGAGGAGGCCATCGATGAGGCATTCGAACGGAAGAGGCTGCGGTATGCCAACTTAGCAGTCGAAGCAGAGGGGCGGGGCTGGAACGTGAAGGTGTGGCCAGTGGAGGTGGGCTGCAGAGGCTTTGTAGCCAGCTCCACCACAAGGCTCCTGAGGGCAGTAGGGATCAGAGGACAGGCCCAACGGAAGGCAATCAGAGAACTGTCCACTGCAGCAGAACGGAGCAGTCACTGGCTGTGGCTGAAACGTAGGGACCCAACATGGGCTCCCAAATGACCACGTGGTGCCACCGTGCGACACACACCCAGGCCTGATCAGCCTGTGGTGGGCCAACCTCGGCAGAGGGTGTCTTGTGATAACTGGCCGAAACACCCAATGAGGTCGGGGACCACAACTGAAGATGTGTCGTACTGGTGGCACCAGGTGATCATTGCCAAATTCCACTCCACCCAAGAGGACATCTCCAACTCCACTCAATTGTTGTGCTGAATATTTAGGGATTTTAACAACCAGTCCTATTAAGAATCCGGTCCACCGTCCTCTTGTGTCCAGATCCTGTGGCATTCACACTGTCTGTAATTTCCTTCCATATTCCGCTGTTTGCTTTAGTCACTCCACCCTCTCTGTTAAAACTATGGACTATGGAGTCATAATTATTTCTTACACTCTGCAGCAGGGTCTAAGCAGATGTAAAATTAGGCCCCTTTTTGTCCATCTTTCTCACTTGTTTGGTCAGGTCAGCAATTAGTTTTATAGGTCTGGCCGTTACTTGCTATCAATTACATAATTAACCACAGGCCCTAACAAATCTGGACATGCATTGCAGGTGTGTATTTGCAATTACAAATTATTCAGAGACTGATGTAGGCCTACTGACTGAAAGAATAGTCAGAACACAGTCATGGCAGGGATTGTTCATATCTTCCATGCTGGAAGGAGAGGCTACCGCCAAAGGGTCCACACCAAGCACCCCAAACCTCTCCAACAGTACACAACAGAAGAACTTAACGATCGTTTTCGATTTGGACTTGATGACATCAACTACATTGCTGATCTGGTCAGGCCACAACTGCAGTGCAGAACCTTGCGGAGTCATGATCACAAACGTGACCCAAAAAATAAAAATAAAATTGATTTGCCATGAAGGCTAAAAATGTTTATTATGTGTATTATTTCAGTGAACAAACTTTGCCATCTTATTTATATTGAAACATATTTTTAAATAAATTGTATAGTACATTTTGCTCTGGTAATCCACTGGAAATCCACCCCTCTTGTGGGATCAAGATAATTCAGTTTTTTGGGATCAAACTGATCCCAATCCTGTGTTGTCGGTTTGAACTACCTGTTTTTAAGATTTGATCCAGATTAAAGCTTGGATTTGATTTCCTGATCTGATCGGATATCAAAGTGATCCTAATCCTGTTTTTTGGTTTTGAACTACCCAAAATCCAAATCTGATCGGATCAGATAGGGATTAAAAGTTTTGAACTACTGGGCCACTAAGACTAACCCTTTCCTCGTCTTTTTCACTTCCTCTTTCCTCTCTCTCCCAGACGTTTGAGAAAAAAGCTCTTACTAATACCATGACTTGTGGTTAGAGTGTCTGCCCCGAGATTGGGAGGTCGTGAGTTCGATCTCCGGCCGAGTCATACCAAAGACTATACAAATAGCACCCGATACCTGCTTGGCACTCAGCATTATGGGTTGAATTGGGGGTAAGACCCTGCAACATACCAGCGTCATGTTCAGGTGGTACATCAAGCCGCCTCACACTACGGAAACAGGAGATTAGGCTCGAGACCCTTTGATTCTCAAAGCTTACCATGACTTATGTTTTGCTACCCCCCCACCATTTCTCTTTGTTTGCCACCCCCTTCCTCTCTCTCTCTTTTTCCCTATCCCCTTCTCTCTCTCCCAGTCGTTTGGAGAACAAGGTACAGGTGCTGGAGACTCAGCAGCGAGGTGAGCTGGATGACATGAGGACGGAGAAGGGGCGGCTTCAGGTGTTGGTCAGGACCCAGACGGCGGCTATCGAGGACCTGGAGAGACAGCTGAGAGTGGCCAGCACCAACAACTCAGCCTTACAGAGACAGCAGCAGCAGCTCATGGAGTCTGTACACGCTCTCTTCAACATGGTGTCTAGTAGAACAGGTACCACACACTATAATCACACGCCAGTACAAGTACAGAAGTTCTTATCGGTCGTATTTTTCAGGTTTTCTGCCCGAAATGACATGCCCACAGTGAATATAGAATATCTCCACAATCACAAGTACCAATGATCTTGTTATCAAATGAAAGCTAACACCTGTGGGGTGGCTGTAGAAGTGTCAGAATCAAAATATATGGTACTCAGTCAGAGTAAATAGAGCTAGAACATTGTGAAAAATCTCAAATTCACTCTCTGCCTAAAAAGAAAACAGCATTTAGAGTGAATATCAGCTTGGAAACCTGACTGAATAAGCCCAAATCATCTAGGAATCAGTACTCCAGGGTCTGATGATTACTTGTGCCAAATTAGATGCTAGTAATGTGAACCTGTGCAACTTTGTACCTGTTTTAGTACAGGTATATTTAGGCGGACAACCAAATTGTGCCATTTGGAGACATTTTGTCACCATCAGTGTATCAGACTTTCTCATGTATCAAGACTGTAAAATGTATTATATTTCACTGACCTATCACTATAGGTATACATTGCACCGAAATGTAATTGGTTAGACTCTGTTTCCACCAAGCAGGGCCCTGCTGCACTCTTGTCTATGCGCGCGTGTGGCGCACCCGCCTCTTTCTCACACCAGGTCAAATTACGCAGTAAAATTTCTCCCAGAACCATTGGTCAGAATGTCATGATTGACCCCTCATTTGAATCGTCAGAGCCAATAGAATCGAGCAGAGGCGGAAAAAATGACTTTCGAGGACCAATGATATCGAAATTCGGGGGTTGAAACCAAGCATGCTTGGTTTTGCTATGTGACGTGTCTGTCAACAAGGGCTTGTGACTCTCACTCTATTTACCGGCCGACGAAAAAAACGATATGGACATTGATGAACATTATTGATAAAGCTAAGCTCTTTATATCTGTTATATTAAACATAGACCCAAATCTCGCCCCACCGGTGTCCCGTGGATAAGAACAGGTTTAATGAAGCAATACTGGTCATTCTAATTCTGGTATTCTATCTGGTATGTTAGTACAGATATTGGAATGCAGCCAGAGTGTGAATCAGAGAGAGAAAAGAAGAGGAGAAAGAAAGAGAGAGAGAGAGGCAGTTAAGAAAGAGAGAAAGAGAAAGGGTAAAGAGAGAGTGAGGGTTGAGTTGAGGAATGACTCATGTTGATGTTTTTTTAGCCACGTCTATTTGATAGGATTAACTTTGTATGCTTCAGAATCACACACTTCCATAAGTCCCTTTTTAACTTCAGAGTCAACCTTGGAATATCATGCCTGAGTAGAATGTGTGTCAGTGGTTTACTCTGTCATTCCTGACACAAAATGAGATTGCTTTCATCTATGGAGAGGGAGAAAAATATGTGACACAGTCTGGTGGAAAGGTCCGCATGTAGGCAATTCTCAAGTCAAGCAAATGACCAAAACGTTTTTTTTTCAGATTAAGAATGTTTAAGTGTTAATGAGCCCACTAAATATAACAAACAACAGTTTTAGGATCACTAAATAATTTGTGAATTGGATTCACCGTATCATCTGTCGTCCTGCTTCGTGGCTTCTGTGTAAGTGATACATGGCTTGTAAACAAACGTATGTTTTAGGACGGGTTCAAAAGCAAGGACTGTGTGATCATCTAATTATGTGTAGTTATGTGTTTTTAGCATGTTGATGTTCTATCAACATGTTGTAATTTGCTAAACATGCAGTTAGATGTTCATAGCAATGTTCTTTCTTAGCTGCTAGTGATTGAGTGATTTTCTCCAGTATTTGGTTTGAGATGTTCAACATTCAAATAAGCATCTTCTTCAACTATGAAGAATTTCAATGTACGACACATCATTTGAAAGCTGCACGTTCATGAACTGTAAAACAATTAAATAATAATAATAATAAAAATGACCTTGTCCGTTTTCAGACCCTGTCACATATATCAGAAACAGTGGAAAACATGGGATTCATTAAAGAAAGAAGATTCACATAAACTGCAACTGAGAAGTTCAAAGACAATAATGCTTTATGCACACAGCCGCGATACTGCTGAATCTGCATAACCTGCATCATAATGATAAAGCATTGTACTGAACTTAAGCTTTGTGTGTGTGTGTGTGTGTGTGTGTGTGTGTGTGTGTGTGTTTGTGTGTGTGTGAGTGTGCAGGGACATCACTGAGGGACCAGAGGTTTCGTGACTGTGCAGTGGCTTATAAAGCTGGACATAACATCAGTGGACTCTACCACATATACATTGGTAACATGACAGAGCCCACCCAGGTAGATGCTATTAGAAACTGTTTTGATGTAATAACAAGTAACTTATGTTACTCACTATGAACTGAAACCAACTTCCTTAGAGAGTACTTGGAATAAGTGCATGGCGGTTACACAGTAGATGTTGGACCCAAGTGTAACACAAGTATACTGAGAGAGTTGAGAAATGGTAGCTCCTTGAGATGACCCTACTCTTATTAATAGAAAAAAAACATATTTTAAACATTTTATTTAAAAGCGCCTTTCTCAAACTCAAGGACACTGTACCAAAAAAAAAAAAAAAAAACTTGACCTATACCATAACTGTAGTCATGATAACCCTTATCCAACCCTCCGTGTGTCCCTGTTCCTCCAGGTGTTCTGTGACATGGAGACCAGTGGAGGAGGCTGGACGGTGGTCCAGCGTAGAGTCAACGGCAGTGTGGACTTCCAGAGGTTGTGGAAAGAATACAAAATGGTGAGTGGACAAGAAAACATGACTTGATTGTCCATTGTCCTGATTTCATGCACAGCCCATTCCCATACACAGAGACGCAGAGAGATCGGTGCACAGGGTCAGTTGCGATGGCAGGCCGATGGCTTCTTCGATTTCATCCCAGAAACCTGCTGGTTGCCATGGCGCACGCTACCTGCCATGTTATTCCCTGTGGGATCTGGGATGTGAACCGGCAACCCTACTTTATCATCTCTAGAGGCTATCCTACCATCTCACTGCCTCCTCCCTGGCATATGGCATGTACTGTAACAGCTTGTATTAGGAGTCTTACTGCGGTGGTCTCTCTGCTTGAATTGTTGGTGTAATGGTTTGTGTAATGGTGAGGTCATTATAATGACTCTCTGCAGGGTTTCGGGGAACCCATGGGGGAGCACTGGCTGGGGAATGAGCTGGTGTATCGGATGACCAGTCTGGTCCAGCACTCTCTGAGAGTGGAGCTGAGGGACTGGGAGGGCAACACGCCCTACTCACACTACGACAAGTTCCAGCTGGCCAGTGAGAAACAACAGTACAGGTACCGCATTGGAACTTCAGCTGGACGGGTCTCTGGACCGGCCTGGCTCTCATGGCAGGTGGTCCGAAAAGGGAGTAAAAGCATGCTGCATCATAGATGTCGTTCAATCATGAACATGTTGGGTTTTAAGCCAAATATATATAAGGCATTACCAGCATGCATGAGATGACAATGCTAACACTGTTCCCACTAACAATGCTAACACCCCTTCCAAACTCTCCCCTCGACACTCGATCTCTGGATTGTCATCTTTTTCCCACCTCTCCCCCGATGAGATTCTCACACTTATCACATCAAAGCGGGCAACCACATGCCCTCTTGACCCCATCCCCTCCCCTCTTCTCCAATCCATTTCCGCCGACATCCTTCCTTACCTTACCACCCTAATCAACTCCTCCCTATCCACTGGATCTGTCCCAGTGGCCTTCAAAATAGCCAGAGTCAAGCCTCTCCTCAAGAAACCTACCCTTGACCCATCATCTGTCCACAATTACAGACCGGTATCCCTTCTCTCCTTCCCTTCCAAAACCCTTGAACGCGCGGCATCTAAACAACTGACTGACTATCTCCGGAAGATGGATCACTTAGACCCCCACCAATCCGGCTTCAAGGCTGGGCATTCCACTGAGACTGCGCTCCTTGCTGTCACGGAAGCCCTCCACTCTGCCCAAGCTTCCTCCCTCTCCTCTGTTCTCATTCTCCTTGACCTGTCTGCTGCCTTCGACACAGTCAATCACCAGATCCTTCTCTCCATCCTCTCAGACCTGGGCATCTCTGGCACCGCACACTCCTGGTTTTCTTCCTACCTGGCGGGCCGCTCCTACCAGGTGACCTGGAGAGAATCGCTATCTTCTCCACAAACCCTCTCCACTGGAGTTCCCCAGGGTTCCGTCCTAGGGCCCCTACTCTTCTCCCTCTACACCAAGTCTCTTGGCTCGGTAATCTCTTCACATGGGCTCTCCTAACACAGCTACGCAGACGACACTCAACTCTTCCTGTCCTTCCCCCCGTCTGATGTACACGTGGCAACCCGTATCTCAGCATGTCTCGCTGACATTTCAACTTGGATGGCTGACCACCATCTCAAGCTCAATCTTAACAAGACCGAGCTCCTCTTCATCCCCGGAAAAGCCTGCCCTCTCCAAGACTTCTCCATCACAGTGGAGAACTCTACTGTAACCCCCTCCCTGACAGCCAAGAACCTTGGAGTGATCCTGGATAACCGACTATCCTGTGCGGAGAACATTGCAGCAACGGCTCGCTCCTGCAGATTCCTCCTCTACAACATCAGAAGGATACGACCATTCCTTACCAGAGAGGCAGCGCAACTCTTGACCCAGGCACTGGTCATCTCCCGCCTGGATTACTGCAATGTACTCCTGGCTGGGCTCCCCGCTTCAGCCATTAGACCTCTGCAGCTCATCCAGAATGCTGCTGCCCGGCTGGTATTCAACCTCCCCAAATACTCGCATGTCACCCCTCTCCTTCGCACCCTGCACTGGCTCCCGATAGCAGCTCGCATCAGATTCAAGATCCTGGTGCTTGCATACCAGGCAGCTAAAGGGACAGCCCCTGCCTACCTGAAGGAAATGGTAACCCCCCAAACCCCTGCCCGCTCACTCCGTTCCTCCACCTCGGCTGGCCGACTGGCCCCACCTCCTCTACACAGCAGTCGGGCTGCCCGATCACGTCTCTTCACAACACTGGCTCCCCGCTGGTGGAATGAGCTCCCCACGGCTGTCAGAACGGCAGAGTCACTACCCATCTTCCGTCGTAGACTGAAGACCCATCTCTTCAGGTTACATCTTAACTGCTCCTCCTGAGACATCTTCTGACCCTCACCACTACGTCTCCTAAAGACACCCGCTTTCCCCTTTACTGTGTCCCTAAGAACTTCTACTGCCCCCCTTGTACTGTTTCTCAGTTTCTCCAGTAATAAAAAATAAAAAAAATAAAAAAAATAAAAAACGTTTTAGTAGAAGGCGATAATAGGGAGAAGGTTTTTCCTTCTATCAGTGGCCCCGGGCCCGAGCTAGAGTACTCTTCCTGCAACGAATAGTGGACTGCTGATTCACATGCTTAGTATTCAAATGTATTGATTGTAAGTCGCTTTGGAATAAGACGTCTGCTAAATGCCAAAAATGTAAATGTAAATGTAAATGACTTCCGAAATGTACTGTATGTGATGTGAATTGTACATCTAGAAGGAGCTTCTGATCATAAGGGCCTCAACAAGAGGTTAATCCCCTGAGTGTGAGGAGGTCTGAGTGTGAGGAGGTCTGCCTGACATCTTCCCCCTCCAGACTGTTCTTGCGAGGCTACAGTGGAACAGCCGGGGACCAGAGCAGCCTGGCTCCCCATGGCACCGGCTTCAGCACCCGGGACCAGGACAACGACAACTGCCTTTGCAAGTGTGCCCTGATGCTGACGGGGGGTAAGGACATGGGACCAGGGGAGGCTGGAGGCGGCCGTGGCGCAAGAGGTAGAGCCGCTGTCTAATGATCGCAAGGTTGGCATATCAGTGGTTCGAGCCCCGGCTGGCCACATGTCGAAGTGTCCTTGGGCAAGACACTGAACGCCAAATTGCTCCTAATGAGCGGGCCGGCGCCTTGCATGGCAGCTCTATCTGTCTCGAAGACCGTCGGTCAGGGTCGGTCGATTCATGTCTGTCGGCCTGTTGGTCAGACTGCTTGCCAGACAAAAGAACATCAAGCTATGATCAAAGCTTCTTTATGGCCTGTAAGTCTTTTAAGACAGA
Organism: Nansenia antarctica; assembly: GCF_963989245.1. Classification (NCBI taxonomy): domain Eukaryota; kingdom Metazoa; phylum Chordata; class Actinopteri; order Argentiniformes; family Microstomatidae; genus Nansenia; species Nansenia antarctica. The sequence continues at coordinate 27,120,703 of NC_137685.1, read as the reverse complement.
CTGCATCTGTGTGTGCAGTGCTCTTCGTACCTGTCACTCCTAACAAACACACACACACACACACACACACACTTCTCATCAGTCAGTCAACCCTTGTCTAGCCACACATTCATACAACACATAAACATATGTTTACCTGCAAGATCATATCCTAGGTCTTGGTTTGAGATACAGTCCGTGTGTTGTGATGTTATACTATCTTAGTACAAACAGTGATTATCTTAGCACTGTAACTTGATGAACCCAAAAAGCATGTCCCACCCCTCCCACTCCACACCTGTCCATAATGGATACTGACAAGCGAAGCAGATGCGGTGGTATTAATCAAATAGCGACAAGCACTGCTGATGAGCACTGCTCATGCTCTGAACTTACACAGTTCTTGGTGACCAGAGAATTGTGAGCTCATTGTACTGTGTTGATCAGCTGAGGTCTCAGTCTCTGGTGTCTGGACTCGAGGCTTGGAGCTAAAGACAACAAGAGGAGGCATAAACACCATTTGTGTGATCTTCACCAGATACAAGCATTCCAAGCTACTATCTAAGCGCTACGCAAAACACATCATGTTTCAACTCATTCCCGTAGTGATACGTTGTTCCCAATCAATGCTATTTATTCTACAGACGAACGAAAAGGGAAACCTTTCACCTTGCGTCAACTCCAAGATAAATAGTTTTTTAATGCGCCAATTTTTTATTGATTTTGAAAGTTGTTTAAGTTAATTGCTCCAGCACAGCTGGAACTCCTTTGAAAAACTTCAAACACAACTGTTTGTATAGTAGTCCATAATCAAACCACTTATAGCGAGAATCTCTTGACACATTTGATCCAAACTAAACAGTGGTTAGGTGAAGTGATAATCAGAGATGAATTATCAGTGTCTCTGTGCTTGGGGAGAGAGTGAGGCCCCGTTTCTGCTTTGAAATAGAGTAGGCAACCTTCATTCAGCAAGAGACCACACCACTCAAACAAATTTGTTGAGAGAGAGAGAGAATTAACATTAGAACAGCCATGGGTGGGGTCATTTGACCAAGTGAAAAAGAAATATATATATACCTTTGCACTCTTTGCAAATTTCAGGACCCTAAATCACTCAACCTAAAACCTCAAAATCACATCAGGATAAGCTAGTATAAAGCTATTTTGCAGTTTTTCTGTATAGGAGGCAGGCTAATTTACAAGACTCACCAACTAGTGGTCTTTGTGTAAGTAGCAGCTTCCCATTCTAAAGACTATGCTCATTTGACCCCCCAAGGCGGCGCTAAGAGTAGCTGAAATAGGCACGGCTGTCCTAGTGTTAAGTTGGAAGAGAGGAAAACATGCCTGTGTGAAGCGGAAATTGAAGATATATTTTGAGCTTTGAACTAACTTTCTGTCCTCCAGGTTGGTGGTTCGATGCCTGTGGCTTGTCCAACCTCAATGGCATCTACTACACTGTGGGCCACAACATCCGCAAGCTCAACGGCATCAAATGGCACCACTTCCGGGGACCGAGTTACTCACTTCGCTCCACCACAATGATGATCCGGCCCTCCGACTTCTAAACAGGGAGTCAGCAACACTCAGAAGAAGACGATGGTCGTGAGTGACACAGGAAGGGACTGAGATTTCCCAGGATGCACTGGGAGCATGGTTACAGGAAACAAACATGTGTAAATCAAATCAAGAATTTGGAAAAACAAGCAATCAGTCCGTCACTGGATGGCTGGATGTGATTTACTATGGGCAGAAATGGTGGGAGTCACTAGATGGGGCCAAACTGACAGACAGACAGACTGACAGAGTACTGACAGACTCCATCACTTGGCAGCTTTATACTGTATAGAGAATCTCTGGCCTCAGCTTTTTTCATGAATATATACAATGAGTGCCAGATCCTCATCCCTCCGATGTCTGTCTTTACCACAGTGTACTTGTGGTGTCAACAATACGCTTCGACATGGCTCCCTCTCTCTGTCCTCTTTCCAGAACATTCCCCAGCTGTCATCGTCAAGACTACATCAAATACATTTATGGAAATTCATATCCACAAGCCAAGAGGACTGAAATGGACGAGTGAATCATAACAAAAAGTAGATTTCTGTTTCAAAAGTTATTTGAAAAGGAATAGAGGACATTTTGATATAATGTACCAGAATAATTTAAGACTGATAAAATGTGATTTACACAGATACTGTGAGGCTTGGTTCTGTAATATTTCAACATTTTGATAATTTCTTGGATAATTTTTGTTTTGCATACTGTAAATTCAAGCTGGGCTTTATTGTTTTGCATAGTAACTGGATTGAATGTTTAATGTTTGTGCGCCTCGCTCTGCATTTTAAATGTTTTGTCTTTTAGGGAGTCTTAGGTAACCTGTATGAATAAGATTTATGTTTCTGCTCTGTAACTTTTAAAAGATGCACTTTATAAAATACGGAAAGACCGACAGATATGATACCTTACATGGCCTTTTCTTTATATTCTACTGTGGTTGAAGCGTATTTTATATTTCGTCCAAATAAGCAGTTCTGATGTGATCAAAATAGTCAATTAATATAAATCTCGATATCAAATATGTAGGCTACAGTCAACAGTAAAACTATTTACACTACATTTGGACTAACATTGTATTCTTGTGATGGATACATGCTGACTTAACACTTAAATTCAATGTGCCATGTTCAGCATAAATTCCACAGAATGTCACATTTCACATTAACATACTATGTAACACCTCTGCTACTGATGCCCCAGCTTTAGCTTTGTGGGCTAAATTGCTATTGTGGTTGGGAGACCCATGTTCACACTCATTCTGTTACATAAACATTTCATTTTCTACTTATGTTCATGTCAACTTACATTTCTTATATTGAAAGTTGATATAATCTAGAGCAGATGCTTAAGAATGGGAATTTCCTTATGCTTAAACTTCAAAGGTACCTTATTGTGTTGATCATTCTCTTTCCAATTACACAACTTAGTACAACTTCATTTAGTGGCCAGGGGGGTTATTGGCTTACACTACGGAGCACACCCAGCGGAGCGGAGACAGACCAGCGTTGGAGGCCTTTATTAGGGACACGCTCTTTTTTTGCTTCAATATAATTTGTGACCCTGCCATTATTGGAGACTTTGCGTGTGTTGGAAGTGTTTACCGTAACAACATTTGGTAAATAGCAAAACTAAGAGCACTGAAGACAAGTCATTCTTCAAATGATTGTGAAATGTGAAAAGTATGGCAATATTACTGACTGTTTTCTCATAAGTGGACAAAGATCTGGATATGGGCAACATAGAATGAAACCCTCATTTCAACTCTCCCACATTTGAACCGGCCAACAATATTTCATATTATATGAGAATTATGTTACAGTTGATTGCATAGGGCTATGTAGGGTCATAAGGAAGAACAAAACTACTCTTCTGTCTTACTGGCTCTACTTGTTGTTTTAAAGGTTCACACTAAATTCTTCTACACAAGCCAAGACAAACAGAAGCATATGAAACATTTCCCGTTGAAAACTCAGCTAAGCCCACTCACACTAAAATGTAACTCTCTCTGTTAGAACAAGCTTACTTGCAACATCTCAGTAAAATATTGATATGGCTTTCAATCCTAAAAATAATTGTTCATAGACTCTTTGCTGGGGTGATTAGAGGGTGTCTTTTTGAATAAAAGCAATTTCATGACAAAAATGTTTGCCTCTTTTACTTGTGTTTCATAGCAACACATTTAAATTTACTTCATTATCAGTTTGGGATACAGGAAAGCTCTTTCACACTAACAACTTGTTTTAGTATATCTGGTAAGCCTTTCAATCGCCACAGACTTGAGTGATTATCATTTTGATTGACTCTAAAGGGCTTTGTTATCATTGAAACAAGGAAAATGCGTCTTATCAATTGTTGTGATCCCATGCTGGCTGAGTTCCTCGAATCCCATCATCCTTCTTGCGCAAAACGCGGTGTCCATTGCCAGGACTCTGTATATAATGTATCCAAATGTGTCAGAGATGATGGAGAGGATAACATTCATATGGAAGTACTTACGCTCCATTGATGTGTATCTGTCGAGGGCCGTGGGTTGTCTCAATTTATTCACTTTTTTCATCGTGTATCTGATAATGTAACAAAGGACTATTGACAAAGAGTAGGTCATTTCATTACCATTAGGCTGAATAGCCTATCCTATTATAAGGCTATTTCTCCTTCAGCCTTGGCTATCAACAATGACCAGGCTCCAGTTAGTAAATTAGCATACTGATAGAAATCTCTGATCTCACCCACCCCTCTATGCACACGTACACCTCGGTCCCCTAGCCTGGGTTTCTTTGGCCTGCTCCGTTTAACAGAGAAGAGAGAGAGAGAGAGAGAGAGAGAGAGAGAGAGAGAGAGAGAGAGAGAGAGAGAGAGAGAGAGAGAGAGAGAGAGAGAGAGAGAGAGAGAGAATTATGGATTATAAACAAGCAACAAGGGAAAGGAACTCATTTATTTTCCTATTCACGTTAGCTTCCACTGTTTCCATTACAATGGTGCTTAACAGTTTACCAGCTTTCAATGCCATTATCCGAAAATAGAAGTATTAGCAAGTGGATATTCACCAGTTAATTTGATTCATTCAACATGACCATCGTTTGATATGAAGGGCTAGAGAGTTCAATTATCAACTCTAGTATTTTCCCAGGGACTCAAAATGTATACAAGGTTAAAGGTAAGACCCTGCGATATGACGTAGCCATGGCTACTGTATAGTGGTTACGTCATATTGTGGAGACTACCTAAACCTCTTCTTATCCACCTCATTTTTCTGGTTTTCTGCTCGAAATGACATGCCCACAGTGAATATAGAATATCTCCACAATCACAAGGGCCTTCATAATGATCTTGTTATCAAATGAAAGCTAACACCTGTGGGGTGGCTGTAGAAGTGTCAGAATCAAAATCTATGTTACTGTGTCAGAGTAAATAGAGCTAGAACATTATAAAACATCTCAAATTCAGTCTCCGCCTAAAAAAACAACAGCTTTTACAGTGAATATCACCTTGGAAACCTGATAACCAAGCCCAAATCATCTAGGAATCAGTACTCCAGGGTCTTATTAGTACTTGTGCCAAAGTTGATGCTAGTAATGTGAGCAAATGCAACTTTGTACCTGTTTTAGTACAGGTATGTTTAGGCGGACACCTATATGTTTAGGCCATTTGGAGATATGTTGGCACCATCTTTAACCTTTGACCTTTCTCATGTATCAGATTTATTTTTATTTTTATTTATTTTTGGGGGGGGGGATTTTTTGAGTTGGCCGACCAATGGTATGGAAATTTGGCGTTGAAACCGGACATGACACATTCTCCAGTTGGAGAAAACTGGATGTGACTTAGACCGTGTTTAACGTCTCTGGAAAAAAATGGTGGCATCGTATAGCATGCAAAGTTGTGAAAAAATGTTGATATCGATGAAGAGAATTGATCGAGGTAAACTCTTTATATCACTTCGGATCCCCATGGGGGTCCGTGGATATAAAGAGGTTGGTAGCACTATCACAAGGAGTAGGTAAGTAAGTAAGTATTACTCTGAATAATTCTGATTGGGGAGGAAGAAAGGCTGAAAGATAGTTTGGAACATTTGTACGACATAACAGTATAAGTTATAACACTTAAAATTCAATGACGACATGCATAATGCTTACGTGTGCATCTATCTCATCATAGCCATAAACAATGCCAAATAGAGATGATGAGCTCCCATATTGTGTACATAATGCTCACATGTTCTCAGTCAACTTACCCTAGTAAAGTAAGGGTTGCATATGTTTATTAATAAATGTAATGTTTCTGGGTGTTGTCTGTTGAAAACAGAAAGCGACCACCATGAACATTACATTCTGTTATGAGCAGCTGGTCAGTAAGGTGAGTCTGTAAAATCACACTGTATTATTGGATGCAAAACTACCCCCTCCGCGCATGTTATGACCGTCATCTTATGGTATGTTATACTGCCCTCTGGTGGCCAAATCACACACTGTCTATTCACTGTGCAGCCAAATATGAGGTGCATGGAACACCATCACCTTTAACACTCAATTGACTGATTGTGTTGTCTTTTATGCATCCCTGTATGTGTCCTGTATAGGTCGTCACTGTCCGTCTGAGAATACATCTCCTTTTTTTTGGTAAACTAAACACAAGGCATGAGTGAAAGAGCTCTTTATCACATTTGAAGTGTCAGAGGGAAAAAAAGCTGTTTTTGGTCTCTTTGGCAGTAGCTCTCGTTCTCTGACCCGGATTCTGTCTCTCTTCACACGGGCCCTCCAGCTCTGTCTTCTTCTTTCTCTGGAGGCGCTGGAGAGAAATCTAGGTTATCAAGTTATTTCCTTTCTCATCTTCCAATACATTGGTTGGACCATTCACTGAATTGTTGAGGCATTGGCTTTTCATGGGTCTTTTGTAAACAATCAAGTGCACTACTAAATGTTTTAATACTTAGCATTTGACATTGGAAAAAGCCTAATTTAAGTAGGCCAATGATACATTGTAGAAAGTGCCTTGGTTTTCTCGATCATAAAAGGTTTCCCAGGCTAACTGCCAGATGGGGGCAGTGTTATATTCACACTGGATAGTTTAGCCTCCATTAATGGCGTCACTGGAGAACACATGCACAGTCACCATCCACGTCACTTCACACTCCTAACTGCCAGACAAACTTACTCACATTCACAAGTCATTGCACTTCTAATGCCTAACTAATACATGCAGTATTAGTCTTTAATCCTTCCATGTCTGTCAACCATTTAGAACTATAAATTAGTTATTATTATTACTTATTTGTTCTTTTATTATTTTAAATCATGTTTAAAATAAAAGATTCATTCATTCATTCATAACTGTCTATCAACTGGCTATAGAGGAGGTCACTCAGGAGGGGTTGAAGGGTTTAGGATGTCATGGGAGGCTGGATTGGTTGGGTATTTGCCGGGTGCAGCTGTCCAGGCTTGACAAACTCACGTGCACGCATACACACACACACACACACACACACACACACACACACACACACACACACAAACACAAACACACACACACACACACACACACACACACACACACACACACACACACACACACACACCTGGCAGAGTCTACCTCCTCTGTGTGCCGAGTCAGACTCCACCGACACACTGCACTGACACCTCGTCATCAGAAGGATTATTCACGCTGCTGTTTATACAATGCTGTGATACGTATATAGTAGCCTACATCTTAATACAAATATAGCAAAATAAAATATGATGTTTCCTGCATATCTTTAGGATCTCAAGAAAATCAAAGATTTGATGTTTTATTTCACTGTCCTATAGAGTAAGATTTTGACATTGTGTTCATTAACAATGTATTTGGTAACAATGGGTACTTTTAACTTAAGGAGTCGTTTATAGTGTTGCTTGTTTCAGTGATTCTCATAAAATTATCATGTTATTATTATTTGACCATTATTTGTCATTTTGCATTAATTTCACTTCATTTCCATGTATAGGACTGTAGACTGAATTGTTCATTTCCTGGTATAGAACTGTAGACGGAATTGTTCATTTCCTGGTATAGGACTAGACTGAATGGTACAAACAATAAAGTTCTGTAGAGGAAATGATGGAACCCCAGTTCAATTCTGCGAGTCTTTTCACCCTTTCAGGCACCTTAAGAATTGTATGGTATAAAGTGTACCTGAAAGGGAAGCATGACCTCCAACAGTCACATGACCATTACATGTCATTGGGTCCCACATTAATAACTCATTACATTCCCACACTGACAGGCTGATTTATATTGGTTTAATAATGAACCACTGCCATTGTTCATGTCAATGTGACAGACCAACCGTGCTAGCTCTCTTCCATGTTGGAAATCTGTTGTAGGGTGACCAGATGTCCCGCTTTGTGCGGGACTGCACAGCATGTTCACGACTTTTAGTGCGTCCCGCAAATTGGGACGATGTCCCGCATATTTAATTATTATTGGCACCAAAAAAAAAAAAAAATGATTTATCCAATGGCTGTGGAGAAAGCAGGGAAGGCTGTCATCACGGGGCTGTGTTTGCTGTCAATCAAACTGTACGCGATTTGTTTTTCGCGTGCACGATTTTTTTTCCTCGCGTGCAGGCGCGCTCAAAACAAAGACGTAATTTCACTTTACCCACACAATACCCACTTAAACATGTGTGAGGATACGTAACGGCGTTTTGTGACAGAACGTTCACTTTGTGTGGGTTACGACGAGTGTTTGTTTTGCTGTTGCAGCTCAACAGCGTTAGAATCTTAAAAACTGCTATCTATACCGAACTCTATTGAGAAAGCATTTTTTGGATATAAATAGCTTTCCTATCCTATATAACATCGGGACCTCGTTCCGCCGAATCCGACGCCGGGAGGCTGAGTCGGGATGACCAGCGTTATTAGTTAGCTACCGCGGCTAACCAGCTAGCCACCTCTACACTTTTTAAACTGGCTTTTTTCTATCGGGATACCTCCCCGAACTACTAACAACCTTATATACTCTTATATCACATATCTCTGTAATACTCCTAGCTCACCATAATCAAATTGTTTTTCTCTCTCTCTACAAATAACACCACTTTTCTCTTTCATGGCCTGCCGGCGCTGCCTGGAGCTTAGCCTCCAGGTTGAGGAGATAAGGGGACGAATCTCAACTCTCCACCAGATCAGACAAGGGGAGTCGCATCTTAATTCACTTTATGACACATTACATACAACAATAATTACAGACATAGAAAGCACACAAACCACAACATCAACATCTAAGCCTCCACCTCCACCTGTAAGCCCAATCCCAGGTGTAACTCACACTGTCCCTACATCACCAGAGACTTGGACCATCGTCAGGAAGAGGAGTCGTACCATCAACTCCCCTGGCACCAACCCCCATGAGGCCCTCCTGCTGCGGAACAGCTTCGAGGCGCTGCAGAGCCACCAGTCCACACCGAAGCCGAAGAGAGCCAGGGCCTGCACCCCCACCCCCCCCCCTCCCTCTCTCTCTCCCCCTCTCCCACCCTGTGCCCCCTACAGGTCCATCACGCCGCCAGCAGAGGAGACTACAGTTCGTGTCTCCTCCCCCCCCCCGCACCCGCTCTTCTCCCCCCCCCCCCCCCTCTGTGCTTGTAATAGGCTCGTCCATGGTCCGCCATGTTGCAGTCCCGAAGGCCAGAACCCACTGCATCCCAGGTGCCAAGGTGAGGGACGTCGCCGCGGTCGTCCCGATGCTGGTGGAGGATGCCCCACCCCAGGTCACCTCCGTCATCGTCCACGTGGGTGCCAACGACATCGGACGGGAGAGGTCGGAGGAGCTGAAGGAGGACTTCCGAGCCCTCATCGCCACCGTCAGGGGCACAGGTAAGACCTGCATCATCTCGGGCCCCTTCCCGAGTCCCAGGTATGGCGACACCAAATTCAGTAGAATTCGAAGTCTTCACCTTTGGCTACAGGGATACTGCTGTCTTATGCAAATCCCATTTATAGACAATTTCACCACGTTCTTTAACCGTAGTGAGCTGTTTGCGAGAGATAGATTTCACCCAAACAGGTATGGTGCCCGCCTGCTGTCGATGTCCATGGACCTCGCTGTCCGATGTCATTGGCCGGTGCCCTGTCAACGCTGATGTGAGATGAGTCCGATCCTTTCCTCTAACACCAAACATGCCATCCAGACTATTGTCTCCCATCGGACTCCCTCCACCACAAATAAGGTAATACATGGCGCAAATTTGAGAAATGTATTACCCATTTCATTAAGTATGCCCTCGAGTCAGTCCCAGTGTCAAAATGACATCTCCATGGCAATTTTGAATATCAGGTCCCTATCGAACAAAAAAACATTTATCATAAATGAGCTCATTTGTGATAGAAAACTCGACTGTATGCTACTCACAGAAACCTGGTTAGATACAAATGGAGCAGCAGCCCTTATTGAGGCATCTCCCCCCAACTACAGTTTTTTCCAATCAATCAGAAATGGAAAAAAGGGGGGAGGAACAGCTACCATAGCTTCAAATAACCTAAACTGCAGGAGCATATCCTTTGATATATTCTCCTCCTTTGAATATCATGCCACAGTTATGGCATGCCAACCACCTATTCTTACGGTAACTGTATACAGGCCGCCGAAACCAGCCCCTACTTTCCTACCTGACTTCTCTGAGTTCCTATCCATTATCCATCCCAACTATGATAGGATTATTATCACTGGTGATTTTAACTTTCATGTTGATAATGGGGCTGACTTGAGGGCTAGGGAGTTTATTGACCTCTTGGAATCTATGGATTTTGTCCAACATGTCAATGAACCCACTCACAATCATGGCCATACCCTTGATCTTGTGATTACAAAGGGTCTTGAGGTCTCAATATCAGGTATCAGCGACCTGGCCCTCTCTGACCATTTCTGTATTTTCTTTACCATTGTAACACGTAAAGCTGAAAGCAATGCTGAACGTGTTGTTAAAAAACGTTATCTTACCCCTGCAGTGGCTGAGAATTTCAAAGCTTTAATGAACAGTAATCACACAACTCCCACGTTGTGTGAAAACGACTTAGTAATTACCTTTAACAATAAAGTAAAAATGGCCCTAGACTCCCTGGCACCTACCAAATTAAAAAAGGTTGGAGCCAAGAGGAGAGCACCATGGCGAAACAGTGAAATAAATCTCCTAAAGAGAACATGTAGGAAAGCTGAGCGCAGATGGAGAAAGAGCAAATTACAGATTGATCAGAATATTTTTAAAGAACATCTATCTGCCTTTAACTTGGCAATGCGAAATGCTAGAAAAAATCACTTCTCAAAGATAATATCTACAAACAAGAATAACCCCAGGGTCTTGTTCTCGACAATTGATTGCCTTGTAAACCCTGCTCCTAAAACTCTAGACGGCGCAGCCTCTGTCACCAAATGCGAGGAATTTGCAGCCCACTTCAGGGATAAGATAACAAATATTAGAATGTGTATTACTCAGGAAAGACTAGGTTTGTGTAGCACCACAGATCCGCCGCCACAGAACATGACTATGAGCATGTTCACCATGATTAGTACGGAAACATTAGGTAAAATTGTGTCACAGCTTAAACCGTCTACGTGTCCTCTTGACCCTATTCCTACCACCTTTTTTAAGGAAATTTTTGAATCTGTGTCTGATGACATACTAGGCATTGTAAATCACTCCCTACTTAAAGGGATATTTCCAGCGGCGCTTAAAACTGCCCTGGTTAGACCCACCCTGAAAAAAAGTAACCTAGATCCTTCTGATCCCAAAAACTGTAGACCAATATCAAATCTCACTTTTCTAAGCAAAATTTTAGAAAAGGCAGCGTATAGACAGCTTCATGAATTCTTAGTCTTAAATAATAGGTATGACCCACTTCAGTCAGGTTTCCGATCATACCACAGCACAGAAACCGCTTTGCTTAAGGTAACAAATGACCTTAGGATAAATGCAGACTCGAAAAAACTCTCGATTCTTGTACTCTTAGACTTAAGTGCAGCCTTTGATACGGTAGACCATTCCATACTTATTGAGAGACTTGAAAACTGGGTTGGCCTCTCAGGTCCGGTCTTGAACTGGTTCAGGACTTACCTGGCTGACCGAGACTACTTTGTAGCCCTTGGTGACCATAAGTCAAAAAATTATAGCACAACCTGTGGAGTTCCCCAGGGGTCCATTTTAGGACCGTTGCTCTTTAGCCTATACATGCTACCCCTCAGTTCTGTTATCAAGAAGCATAGCGTTAACTACCACAGCTATGCTGACGACACTCAGCTTTATATCTCAGTAACTCCCTACGACTACAAGATGATTGACCACCTGATAGATTGTATTGCCGATATTAATATTTGGATGACACAAAACTTTCTCCAACTCAATCAAGAAAAAACAGAGGTATTGATCATTGGCGAGAAAACTGGGAGAGAGAAATTATCTGCACACTTGAAAACACTAGCTCTTAACACTAAGTGTCAGGCCAGGAATCTTGGTGTCATAATTGACTCAGATCTAAATTTTGAAACTCATATTAATAATACTATTAAAACATCCTTTTACCATCTAAGAAACATCACTAAGGTACAATCATTTCTCTCCCAGGCAGACACTGAAAAATTAATGCATGCGTTTGTTACTAGTAGGCTAGATTACTGTAATGCTCTCCTGACAGGTCTCCCCAAAAAAATGATAAATAGACTACAAATGGTTCAAAATGCTGCTGCTCGTGTCCTTACTAGGACCAAACGAAGAGCGCACATCACACCTGTCTTGAGATCACTACACTGGCTCCCTGTCAGTCATAGAATAGACTTTAAGATCCTTTTACTAGTTTATAAATCACTTCACTGTGATGCACCCAATTACATGGTGGACATGCTCATAAGATACACACCAGCTAGACCCCTACGGTCTAGTGGCACGGAACTTTTAATAGTGCCAGAGGCTAGGACAAAGAGATTTGGAGGATCAGCTTTTAGCATATATGCTCCTAGATTGTGGAACACCCTACCTGAGGGCCTGAGGTTGTCTAAAACTCAGGACATTTTTAAGCGTGACCTCAAAACCTACTTATTCAATGTCGCCTTTTGATACTACGGGAGACATTGGACATTATAGAACTAGGATCACTAGGCCATTACACCATACTCGTGTTTTGAGATTTGTGTTGACAGGAAAATGGACCCGGGTGCTGATGAGGCACTCTCAGCTCCAAATAGCACCTAGAGCAGTACTGGAACCGGTACAAGGGTGTACCAGGACCACCATCAGGTTGTATTGCTGTCATCTTTATTGTCTTTATTGTGTTGTTGCATCATAACTATGCCTAAGATTCTCTTTTGGCAGGACCTGTGACCATCCGGATGCAGAACGATGCAAATATAACACTAAATTTATGGACAGAGTGTACGCCGATAATATGCAAGGAATTTTTCCTGGATACATGGTGTACAGGTTTTTGCCCTTGCTTGCTTGCTTTGTGCCGGTGGTCCTTGGCCTCCCCTTGGGGACCGCTGGGTACTGGTAGGCAAACTGGCTAGTAGTCGCTCTATTGGTAGAGGGCTGCAAGGGAATTTTTTCCTGGCTACATAGTATACAGGTTTTTACTTTTGCCTGCTCGCGGCTCTGTCAGTATTGATTGATTGACTGATTGACTGAACATTTTCATTGTGTGAAGCGCATTGAGTTGCATCTTGTAAGAAATGCGCTATACAAATAAAATTTGATTTGATTTGATTTGATTTTCATTCATGAAATTCACCCCGTCTGTGTTACTGTTTACACAAGTACAATCACAGTGTGACAGTCAGATGGAGCATTCGGTAAACAACAACAGCAAGGTAATGCATCAGTTGAGTTAAAGAAAACCAACTCTTACCTTTGATGACAGAACATGAGCCGTGTTTACCCGTACCTCCGCGTGGTGATTTTAGAGGCAATAGATTATGTTTGCCCCCACGTTAGGCGAGGCTGCTCAGTTAACCCATTAGCGGGAACATTATTAGTTGCACAAAATAGGCTGATTTAATTGACCATGAACATCAGAGACAGACATTACGAATGTTCATTTAAAATACTCCGGAAGCCCGGAAGTCCGGAAAACCGGAAGTCGGAAGTCCTCAGCATAATGCATTGTCTGCAATACAACTGGATATTCAGGAAGCACATTTTTGTGCCCCGGCCAAGAAATAGAGACAGCCAATTGGAGCGCTGCTACAGCTCACGTGTAAGCGAAAAGTATTCGGCCTGGCATAGACTTGCATTGACCGGCGCCCCGACTCCTCCCCCTATGTATTTTACACACACACAGATAAAAATGTTTATTGTATTGGAGGATTTTTAATGAATGCTGATAGGCGCCGACAGAATATCAGCCGCATTTTGTGAATAAACAATATTTATTTAAAAAAAAAACTTTTACAAATCGCAACTAGGAAGTGAAGGTGGGGGCGGCGCCCCAGCGCCCTCTATCGGCCAGCCGCCACTGATGTCAGGTGCTGGGGTCAAGTGCAGCCAGGTTAACCAATGAAAGTAAGTCCCCCCCAAACAACAACAACAACGAACGCGAGTCAAATGCAGCAGGTTATAGAAAATGGAGGAAAAACTCAAACCACAGTCAGCAAGAAAAGAAGATGCACCTACAACAAAGACTGGGAAAACACTTATACGTGGGTGAAGCCAGTGCAGGGCGACTCTCAGAGAGTTTTTTGCAATCTTTGCAAGAGTTCTTTTTCAATTTCACATGGCGGTGAATACGACATCAAAAGACACCGAGAATGCGATTCTCACAAGAAACGTGTCGCTCAAAAAGAGACATCCAACTCTATGGAGACATTCCTACTCAAACCAAAAAATGATGGCCACTCTGATAAGGTAACAGCAGCAGAAATAACAAATGTTTACCATACAGTGCAACACTCCCAATCATACCGGTCAATTGACTGTGTTAACAAGCTAGCTCCGACCATTTTTCCAGACTCTGTCATGTGGTCGTACTAAAGCAGCGTCCATAGTAACAGATGTGCTTGCCCCTGCCTCTGTGAAGAGTTGTTTGACAGAATTAAAGACAACACCATTTTTTTCGGTGGCTTCAGATGCTTCAAATCATGGCACGACAAAACTCTTCCCACTGTCTCTGAGATAATGGACCCCAGAGTTGGGTTTGAAAAGTAAGATCCTTGACTTCTATGAGGATAGTGATGAGTCAGCTGCTGAATTTCTGTTGTTGTTATATAGCCTATTTGTTAAGTTTTTATCTGCATAGTCTATTGGATGCTACTGAATAAACCAAACAGAATAGGAAACAGAATGGAAATGCATTTTTTTTTTTTTTTTTAATTCATTCTGGCCGGGGGGGAACATACTCCTTGTCCCACATTTGGGTTGTTGGGACCTGGTCACCCTAGTTGGAAGTGATCGTCAACATTAGAAAAACACATCTTCATATATCATTATATCTTGTACACAATGTTTTCAAATGAACATGAAACCTGAAAGACAGGATAACATATCTTATTTTATGATTTTATCATGAAGTCATGTGAAAAAGATAGGACACCATGAAAACCATTGTCTTTTCCACTATTTCAACATATGGACATTTAATGTTAACCTAATTGCGAGATGGAGGTAAACTAAACAAATAAAACTGAAGACAAATATTTTAAAATTATTTGTAAAATGGAATGAATAGAAATGCAGTTTATTGCTACTTAAAATGCCTAACATTAAGTCCAGTGCACCTCAAAAGGTGCAAATGATTAGAACATTATTAGAGAGGATTTTGGAGGAGCCTGTCTTATTTAAACCTTTTAGACATTTAGTTTGGTTTGCTCTTGATTATCGAAGTGAGTGGTATCACCATGGCGAGATCAAAAGAGCTCTCTGAGGCCTTCAGAAAGAAGGTTGCAGCTGCGAGTCTAAGGAAGGGATTTAAAAACATCTCAGAACAATGAGAAATCAGCCATTCCACTGACCAGTAAATAATTGACAAGTGGAGAACATAAGGACAAGAAGACAAGGCTACCGGCGGGATGTTGAGTTCAGCAGCTTGACAGCTACAGGGACGAAGCCTAGACTCCTGTACAGCCTCCCATGTGGCTATAAAATGACTGTACATATATATACATATATATTTATATATATATATATATATATATATATATATATATATATATATATAATATTCTGAGGCAGTAGAGTAGACTGCTCAACATACTTTAATTAGCATTGAGAGCATGTTACATATCCAGTCAACAGACCCTCTTAAATAACAGCCTGGTGAATGTCTCTGAACAGATGACAGTTGTTGTGATGCTGCCAGTATGATGGAAATGCTTGGACGATAAAAGGTGCCCGAAAACCAGAGGTATGTTGAGCCTGAACTTGGTTTAGCACTGGCCCAATTGTTCCAGTATGAAGTCATGCTGGGACAGTGGTGCCTGGCCCATTATCACTGCCTTGTATAACCCTAACCCTAAAGTGGCTCAGAGCTTGATTAGACCATGTGTTGCTCCTGAGGAGTAACGGCTGGCCTGGAAACACCCATTGGATGAGGAGCTAAAACAGGGATGAGGAGCTAAAACAGGGACACTGCAGCTTTTCCCCTCTTGTACTTTTATTGACGTTACTGGACATATACTGTATAGTTGTTTGTTGGCCGTGTTGTTGTTGTCCTGGTGATTCCAACAGTTTGCTCACTGTACTGTAGGAGATGCCTGTATTCATGAATTAATTTATTAATTCATCCATTTCATGTGTTAAAGTACCTGAATCAACCCCCCTAAATCCACATTATGAATATCCTCCAGGATAAATGTGACCATCATGGCACATGACTGTTGGAGTTTTATGGATTGGATTTACTCAGATGGATACTTCTATGTGAAACCCTCTGGGAACACTTACATACAATGTGTTAATGTGGTTTATTCACCGTGAGCCACTAACTGCATGTACCCTGACTGATGAATTGGAGAACTAATGTAAATATCCTACATGAAGCTCAGTTTGGTCTCCTGTGTTTATTTTTGTTCATTCTGTGTGCATGCAGCAATTATCGGGTCCTCCCGCATGGGCTATATCGGCTTCCTGCTGCGCATTTAAATATAGCCTCCGTTCCCCTCACCTTCATTCCATGTTTCCAATCTGCTCTGGACAGTAATAACGGTAATATATGAGAGGGCCTGCTGTGTGGAGGGTTATAAATCTACTGGATGGGCCGGGAGGGCCTCTCTCCATACCAGGGTTTTTACACTTGACTTGACTAGCAGAAGGAGATCTAGTAGCTAGATAGTTAAGTCAAACATCCAAGCTTTGTAATTAAAGTAGATTTTGTCTCACATTAACAATCCACGCTCACTCCTCCCCTAGACCAGATTGTTCTTCTTAATTGAAGTTGTTCCATACACACAGAAGATTGACCTGCAAACACTGCTTTTATCATTGGAATGCTGTCCTGACTTTGTGTCTGGGTTGTTGGTTGTTAAGTACTACTTCAGCTACAAAGCCTTCGGGGAACTGATCCCATTGTGCCTGACAAGTTAAATCAAGCACACCTCAAGTTGAATTAAATCATTTTAAATAAATGTGTATGTGTATTTTGCCCAGGTCTGGTCCCCCAAAGGAACAATATGGGGTGGCTGTGGCGTAGGAGGTAGAGTCAGCGTCTAATAATCGCAAGGTTGGCTGATCAGCGGTTCGAGCCCCGGCTGGCCACATGTCGAAGTGTCCTTGGGCAAGACACTTAACCCCAAATTGCTCCCAATGAGCGGGCCGGCGCCTTGCATGGTAGCTTGTCGCCATTGGTGTGGGAATATGTGTGTGAATGGGTGAATGAGAGGCCATTGGAAAGCGCTTTGGAATAAGGCGCTATAGAAGTCAGTCCATTTAGCATTTACAATATTTCTACTTTCGGCAAACGAAATTCGACAACAGTCCTTATTACACATTATGCTCTGATAGGTCTCTCTCACGTATTCATCATTGCCAATCTGCTATCAGCATGTGTTGCATACGAATGAAAAGATAGCAAGAATCCATGTACTTTACCGCCTCTGTGAATTAAGTTGATGTAAGTTCAGGCGGGACACTTTAAGTCTGCGCAGCTGATGGTGATGGGCAGCTGATTCACATGTACGTAAAACACCATCACATGTATGTAAAACACCATCACAAGTATGTAAAACCCCATCACATGTAGGGCTGCAACTAACGATTATTTTGGTAGTCGACTAATCTGTCGATTATTTTTTCGATTAGTCGCGATTAGTCGTGTGGCTTTTCGCTGCGCGTAAATGGCGACGCAGAAGCATAAATCCGGCTTAACTAGCTATCTAACCTAACGTTACGCCAAGCTACAGCTGCTCACAGAGCTAGTTGACTGGCTAGCTAGCATTGCTGGCTAGACTACAGACAGCTCACGTTAGTAGGCTACGCTTGGCGCTGTTTATCTTACAGACAGCTCGCTGGTGGACTCAACATAATTGAAATAGCATTCACTTATCAAGCATCATTCATGATCATCCACCATGACTACCTGGTATTTTAATAGCGACCACCCCTCACTTCATTTCATCTCGCGTTCTCCTGGCTTTAACATGGAAAACCCCTGCTACGTAACGTTACATACAAGCGCCTCTGTCTGTCACATGCGTGCCACAGGGCAAATAAATTAATAGCACAAACGCTCATAGCATGTACAGCCCTGTCCGTGAGACGTTGTTTTCCAACATGTAACAGTAAAGCTAACATAAACATTACGACCCTAACAATATAACGTTAGCCAGTTGGCTAACAACGTTAGCTAAAACTTACCCAGCTGATTCTTGCATGGCTCCCGTTTAAAAAAAAAAAAAAAAAAAAAAAAAATCCCGTTTTTTAAAATATATATTTTTATGCGATTAGTCGACAACAACATTTCACGTCGACGAATTTTCGTAGTCGATTAGTCGTGACTAGTCGACTAATCGTTGCAGCCCTAATCACATGTATGTAAAACACCATCACATGTATGTAAAACACCATCACATGTATGTAAAACACCATCACATGTATGTAAAACACCATCACATGTCTCAGGGACTATGCAACACTCCACCACGGTCAAACAGTAGAACGCGACTGGCCATGATAATTCACTTGTTGGTCGTCCCACCCACCGCCCCAGCCTCCACCCACCACTGTGTGTGTGTGTGTGTGTGTGTGCGTGCATTGTGTGCGTGTGCGCGTGTGTGTGTGTGTGTGTGTGTGTGTGTGTGTGCGCGCGGGCGTGTGCGAATGACTCACACAAACACAGACATCTGTCTTTCATACCACACATGCAACAACATGGGAGACACTTGCGTCAGATGTTTGTCTGATTAACATCTTTGCACCTCCGGGGGAGAATCCACATGTAGCGAGCCACCTCCTAAGGCACGGTGAGAGGATTAGACTTGCTGTAGCCTAACAGACGGGACACCATACTGGCAAGGTGATGATCTATCAGCTCTATTATCTTTTAAAGTTCAGGTTCCTTGTGAATTATCTAGGGCTGTAGAGTTTCATCAATTAATCAAAATGAGTTGTCACGTAATGCTTTAGGCCTAGGCTACACAACGACAAAACGAAGACGAAATGCTATTTCGATCTCTGGCCACACACGCGTATTCAGGTACACTGGGCATGCGCTGACTGGTAGACCTAGAAAATGATTAAAATATAATTGAGACAGTACCGTAAAATAATAGAAATTCATTCATTTTCATTAATTCCGTAGTATTGTCAACCCCCGATCAATCTTCTCTGCACTTACATTACGTCTGCATCCAAGATATGGCATGTAGGCCTATACGTTATTCATCTGTGTAAATTTAGGTTGTATAAAAAGAGCTGATGCATAATAAACGTTTTGATAATTATTATAAGTACCTCTTGCTAAGATGTTTCTAAGACGATAAATAATATCACAGCACTGGTTTATCAAGTGTAGGCTATTTATAGCACAATGCGCACATACATCAATCAATCAAACTTTATTTATACAGCATATGGATTTTACATGCCACTTTCATAACTTTATTTAGCCTATATAGCACAAGTCATGCATTGAATGTAACCAAGTGCTGAACAGTATTAAGTAAACCACAATTCATTTGTGGGTGTCCGCGTCATCGTTATCGAAAAACGCACGCAATCGCTGATCACACGACTCCAAAAATGAAATGAAAACACCCTCCCAGTGTTATCGTCTCAGCTCATGAATTCAGCCGTGAGGTACAAACAATATTCACTGTTTCAGACAAATCCGGCGCCTGTATGCCTTAGTTGACAAATAATTTCAGAAATGTTTGAATCTGATTTCTATATATCAGACCAAGGATAATAGAGTGAGGGACATAGCTAAATAAGTTGTTGCCTACTGACGTAGCTTGGTTCAAGCAATTAGCACCTTTTTGTCTTCATCTGTGAATGGAAATGGTAATTTTCACCTTTGATTTGGAAGCCTAGTAACCTATAGGTTTATTGTCTCAAAATATTTATGAAATCTCTTAAATACCTTTCTCCCAGGGAGAAAAAGTATGCTAAATGTGTCTATTTTTACATCACAACTAATACGAACATATCAACAACATTTTTTTTATTGACCGGGGATGATGCACATCTTCACTGTACATTTTATGAGATGAAACAAAGTCAAAATTAGTTCGGACTAAAAAGGATTTAAGGCTAGGTGTGATTTAAGGCTGTGTGATTTTAGTGATCATAAATGATTAAAAATAAAAAAACAGCAGCAGTGGTTAAATCCCCATCGTAAGGTCTTAGGAGTTGGTAGGACTAGTAGTTCCATTGCAAAGTAGAAGCTTAGATCCTAAAATCAACGAAACCAGGTAAAAACTCAAAGTTAAATAAATGTAGGTCATGACACCCTTTGCAAGTGACAGAAAGCTAAGCTAGAGCAGGCGACATGTTTGCTGCATGACACCAGTCTAGTCTGTCTAGTTTGACTGGCATGAGAGGAGTGTAGGCAAGAATAGGCCAGGATATTGTGGATGGGCACTCCTCATGCCAATGCCACTGACAATGCACAATATAAATATCAATGGTGTATATATAGTTCAAGGACACTTTTGTGGGTCCGGCTGCCTTTTAAAAGAGGTGCCAGCCAGGGATACAAAATGACATCACCTGTGACAATAACAGTAATGTGTTGATAACTTATAGGCTTACCCACAGTGCTACAAAGGACAACGTCATATTTCATACTGAGACATATTGTCTTTGTTTCGTGTTATTGAATGAATGAATTAATTAATTAATCATGTAATGACCACACGACCAAGGTCGGTGGAATTTGTTGTACAGATGGAAAAAACTCAATACAGCAGTGTCAAATACATCAAACATACACACATTTCACATGACTATCACAATGGACAGTGTACACACATAACCACAAGACAAAATCATAGTCAATATTTACAAATATAAAGTGCAGTACATCTAGCAGGGTTAGTGCAGTGAGAATTCATTCATATTCATTCTAGTTCCTGTTTGTTTTTGTCTTACTCACATTGTCTCTCGTTTCAGACACTTCATGCATTTATTTAGAAATGTATTTCACAAAATCCAAGACCAAGAACAGACATTTAATCTGGAAAGGCAAGTTATTCAACTACACAATAGCACACAGAACAACAGGCTGAATAGGTGTCCGGTATGTTAACGTAACACATTAACAGTTATTCAGCTACACAATAGCATAAAGAACATACCTGGGAGGCTGAATAGGCTCCCCATATTTGAGGGCAAAGTCGAATCTATGTTTAATATAACAGATATAAAGAGCTTACGTTTATCAATAATGTTCAATAATGTCGCAAACGATTAATTAGATTCCATTCTAAACGACCGTATCGGTTTTTTCCTTGCCCGGTAAACACAGTGCGAGTCACAAGCCCTTGTTTACAGCCACGTCACATAGGAAAACGAAGCATGCTTGGTTTCAACCCCCGAATTTTCATATCATTGGTCACCGAAATAAAAATGTTCCGCCGCTGCTCGATTCTATTGGCTCTGACGCTTCAAATGAGTGGTCAATCATGACATTTTGACCAATGGGTTCG
Source organism: Nansenia antarctica (assembly GCF_963989245.1). Lineage (NCBI taxonomy): Eukaryota > Metazoa > Chordata > Actinopteri > Argentiniformes > Microstomatidae > Nansenia > Nansenia antarctica. The sequence continues at coordinate 27,099,073 of NC_137685.1, read as the reverse complement.
GGAGAAAAATTCACTGCGTAACCCGAGCTGGTGTGAAAACGAGGCGGGTGCGCAAGAGGGGCGCGCAGAAAACCGCCCAGGAGACCCCTGCTGGATGCTCACAGAGTCTAAACAGTTGGATTTGGATGCAATTTATACCTATAGTGACATGTCAATGAAATATAATCAATTTTACAGTCTTGATACATGAGAAAGTCTGATACACTGATGGTACCAAAATGTCTCCAAATGGCACAATTTGGTTGTCCGCCTAAACATACCTGTACTAAATCAGGTACAAAGTTGCATTGGCTCACGTTACTAGGATCTAATTTGGCACAAGTACTCATCAGACCCTGGAGTACTGATTCCTAGATGATTTGGGCTATAAGGTCAGGTTTCCAAGCTGATATTCACTCTAAAAGCTGTTTTCTTTTTAGGCGGAGAGTGAATTTGAGATTTTTCACAATGTTCTAGCTCTATTTACTCTGACACAGTAACATCTATTTTGATTCTGACACTTCTACAGTCACCCCACAGATGTTAGATTTCATTTGATACCAAGATCATTATGAAGGCCAATATTCACTGCGAGCAGAAAACCTGAAAAATAGGACCGATAAGAACAGGTTTTAACATAACAAGCCAGCGAGTCCAACAAGCAAGTTACCGGTAAGCAAGTTCACCAAGCTCCCGATCTCATTCCATTCATCACTGAATATGAATATGAATATGAATATGAATATGAATAGGAATATGATATTTAAGTGAATTTGATATATAAGTCGTAGGACACAGCCAAACTATGAAAAAAAGTATGGTATTCTTTTGAGTTAATTTTTTTTGTCTTGAGTTGTGCAATTGAGTACTCTGCCTGAGTACTACAGCCTTCACACTTATGAAAGGGCCCGCTCGGTACACTTACACTTGTGCTGAATTGTGCTGAAGGCAGTGCACTTACAGTGCAGTCCAGAAATATTTGGACAGTGACACAATTTCCATAATTCTGGCTCTGTACACCACCACAATGGATTTGAAATGAAACAATCGAGATGCAATTGAAGGTGCTTATAACTGCCGTTGTGCCCTTGAGCAAGGCACTTAATTGCTTCAGGGGTGCTGACTATAGCCCTTTACACACAGTTTTCCCTGTAGATTACATTAAATCACACCCTGGGACCGCCAGTGATTTTCAACATTCATACATGAGGTAAATGCCCTAACATTCATACATGAGGTAAATGCCCTAACATTCATACATGAGGTAAATGCCCTAACATTCCCGCAACTCCTTTACAAACATGCAATGGCATTTGCGGGTTTGCACAAGCGGGTGAGACTGAGGCGCTATGAGGTGAAGAAGTTGCTCTGGCCTTTGTTCAGGCACAGAACATGGAAAGAAGAATGTGGAAGCCAGAGAGGCCACATGGTCAGGTTTTTTGGTCAGATGGCCTGAATAACTTTGATGACGACCAGTGGAGAGAGCACTTTTGCATGTTGCGCAACACATTTGTGGCACCGTTTCATTAAAAGATCCTCACGTCGGGAATTATGAAACCTCCAATGGAGCCAAACAAGTCTTGTTGTGAATAAATGTGTTTTCCGGTTTTTGGCATAGGAAGACAAATAAAGCGATGAAGAACCCACTCGATATCATAACCAATAGTTTTACATTCACTAAATACCTACATTTAGTTAACAAAGTCGGGTGGGGGGTATTAGTGTGGCAGTGTGTGTAGCCACACCCACCCCAGCTGTATTTAAGTAGCCATGTGCGTGTGGACCTGTTTGTTGACAAGTTTACAAAATGGATGGTGAAGCTCTCGCTAATGCTATCAACAGAATTTCAAAAGCAGGCAGAAATATCGACAGTGGGCAATTAATGAACTCCTTCATATTTAAGCAATATCACACAAGAGGGAGTGCTGTTATACTGAATATCAGCACAGCTGTGATTCGGTTGTAGGTACGAGGCAGCAGGCCTTCAGTATAACAGCACTCCCTCTTGTGTGATATTGCTTTTATACAACAGTTCTACAGCGCGATTTATTAGTTAACAGTAATAAGCGACAATAGATTATTATTTGTTTGTTTATTTAATCATAAAAATAAACAAAAAATAGTGCCGCAACTGAACTTCAAATGGACTGTTGCCTAGTAACCTGAACACAAACATGTAGTCTAATTAACAGTCATTTAGTAGACTGCCAAGTCTCACGCTTTGGCCGTGAGACTCACGCATTTCAACCAGTTCTCACGCTCTCACGCCACACCTCAAATTTCTCACGCCGAGAAATAACAATTGTTTTATGGGACTTTTATTTTTTTAATTCCTTGAAAGAAAGCTACCGGACATGAGTTTCGTGGCATCTTTCTGCACGCGCGTTAACTTGAGTCTTCAATCGAAGCGGCAGGCGAGCGCTGATGGAAGAACCTGTGTTCACGCGAGCTGCAAGAACGTAGCAAGCAGTGTTGCCAGATTGGGCTACTTTTGGTCACACTGGACGGGTGGATTCGGCAGCTTTTAGACTGGTTGGGCTGGACATTGTCAATTCCGTCTGGCAACCGTGGTAGCAAAATATGTGCATACATTACAACATTGTATCTGGTAGCCTACTGGACTGGGTTGCACCAATTTGGCGTTAGTCATTACTAAATGCAGGCATTTAGTAGTTACTAAACCCCTAGTTGTTACTAGCTAGTTTCAAACTAGTTGTTTACTAATTTCGGTTGCATCACGCCAATCTTTTGCTAATCTTAGCTAGTAAATACTCAGTTTTGGTAGCTGTTTTTTGTTTCTCTACTGTAACATAACCAGGTACATTAATAATACCATCATCATTTTTTATACATAATAATAATAATAATAATAATACTTGTTCCGACGACGGGCAAAATGGCCACCACCGGTAACATGGCAGCATAGACAAACTCGGCGTCCACTCTCCTTAAAACTTTTGAAATTCTATGGCTGTATGAAAGCAGATTGCTATTATTTTTTCATGCAAAGCAAATAGGCTAACCTACATATGTTTTTTGTCACTCGATTGTCTTAAGTAAATGCGAAAAACGAGACAAACTGAGGCTGCTAAGAAAGACATGACAGCTCAGCTACACAAAGAACTGGGCGAGGAGAATACATCCTTGGCTAATGTCATAGAAGCGTCAATGGCAAGACATTTCAAAGAAGCTGATGATAAATCTGAAGCCCGTTTCAATAGACTTGAGAAACGATTAGACACTATGCATTTGACTTTGTCACGGCATACGGAGGATATCAGAAATATTCGCTCAGAAACTAAAAACGCACAGGAGCGCATTTCACATGTTGAAAAGTCATCTGCCCTGTGTATGAAGAGCCTACAAACATGCGAGGCTAAACTAATCGAGATGGAAGACAGATCACGCAGGGACAACCTAATTATTTTCAATCTTAAAGAGGGAGTTGAAGGCTCAAATGCCCTTTCTTACCTGAATGAGAATATCCTGACATGGTTCCCTATCTTCAAATCTGCACCGCCAGAGCTGATGAGAAGCCACCGTCTTGGGCGTCCACCAAGCCTAGGCTCGGGCAAAGTGCGCCCGCTAATCATCCAGTGCCTCCGCTACACAGACAGGGACCGCTTGCTAGGTGAGGCTCGGAAGAAACTACCGGAGGTCGATGGCATCCAGCTGAAGTTTGCTGCGGATTACAGCGAGACTACAACAAAACGTCGGAAGCCCTGCTATAAAGTGATGTATGAGGCCCGCACCAAAGGGTTTATGGCTTTTCTTCTCTACCCAGCTACAATCAAGCTCTCCAAGGGAAACAACATCTACACCTTCCAGGAGCTGGGTGAGGCTGAACAGTTTATCCTAGAACAGTGATGCCTGGACTGAGCTAGATACTATTTCTCCTTCTACAGGTTTATTCTCTCTCATTCTTTTTCTCCTCCTCCTCTGTGCTAACTACACTATACGCTCCAAATTGATGGACAAGAACATTTTGAATAATGAGTTGAAACTTTTTTACTTTACTTTTCTCTTTCTATATAAATGCTATTTATGTTAATGAAGGAAACTTTTGATTTATTTAACTTAGGCTATTCTCTCATTGGCTGTTATGTTCTGATTTAAAGGTTCTGATTTAAAGGTTCACTTAGATGAATCGCAGGGCTCTTATCCTACTTTGGGGCTTGTTCCATGGCCAGCGTAACATTTATTTTTGAATGGAGAGTGGAGGAGCTATGCCTGTTTCATGTTTACCGGACAATATAGGCTATACTTAGGTAACGTTAGTATGATATCTTTCCTTCAGATATCATTAAGGTGTGGGTTAAGGTTTATATGGTGTGCTTACTTGACACCATAATATACCGTGTGTCTGTGTGTTTGTGTTGTACATGTTGTTTTTTTGTGTTTGTCCTGTATGGTTTTTTTCACTACCCTGAATGTGTTTTTTGTATTAAATGTTTTATGTTCTCTTTCTTTTGTCTTTTGCTCTTCTTTTTCTTCTTTTTACTTTTCTTTTCTTCTCGTTTCTATTCCTCTTCCTCTTTCCCTCTTTCTCCTTTCATTACTGTCCTTCCCCCTCCTACTGTTTTCCTAGTCCCGATAATATGCTTACTTTATGAAATACTCGCAATGTTAATTTAGAATGAAGCCCTTAAACGGAGATATGAAAAAGTTGAAAATAATATCATTAAATGTTAATGGCTTGAATAACATAATTAAGAGGAAAAAGATTATCCTCCAGCTGAGGAGAGCTGGAGGAGATGTCCTCTTCTTACAAGAAACCCATTTAAAAAAAAAAGAACATGACAAATTGAGTAGGGGACAAATTTACTCCAGTTCATATGGAACACAGAAGAGGGGTGTTGCTATAATTATACAACCACACATACCATTTAAAGAAGAACAACATATATACGATAAAGAGGGCAGGTTTGTTTTAGTAATTGGTAAAATAGAGTCAATTACTGTCTCATTTTTAAATGTATACTATCCACCGGAATTAGGCCCAGAATTCATGTCAGAAATAATCGAAATGTTAATGACAAAATGTAGGAATCACCCTAATGGGAGGAGATATGAATCTTACAATAAATTCTAGGCTAGATTCCTCAAATAATAAACCACACAGAGCTGATAAAACATCAGCAATTTTAAGAAGTGCAATGTCAGAATTTGGATTAGTAGACATATGGAGGATGCTAAATCCAACTAAAAAAACATATACATATTATTCTGGACGATTTCCAACTTCCAATAGACTGGATTATTTCTTCATGTTTAAAAAAGACGTAGAGAGGATGGAAACATGCACAATAGGCACAAGGGATTTATCAGATCATGCTATGCTATCTATAACTATACATTTGGATATAAAGCAAGGAGAAAAAATATGGAGATTAAACAACTCACTTCTCCAAGATAAGATCTTTGTTGAAAAAATCAATAAAGCCATAAAAGAATACATAGAGATAAATGACAATGGAGATACTAATCCAACTATTATATGGGAGGGCCTTAAAGCGGTACTACGAGGACAGATAATATCATATTGTGCATGGAAGAAAAGACAAACACAACAAAAACAGAAAATACTTGAACAACAAATACAACACTTGGAAGACAAATTAAAAAATACAAATGAAATAATAGTAAAAAATGAATTAAAAAAAGAAGTATAAGGAGTTGGATAAAATCCGTACAGAGGAAGTGGAGAAATTAATGACATACACCAAACAGAAATATTACGATGGAGGACCTAAGTCTTTAAAACTCCTAGCATATCGACTTAAGACACAGACTTAAAAAAGCACACATTTCGAAATTGAAGACTGTAGAAGGCTCTGGAACAATAACGGAAAAGGATAAAATAGCTGAAGAATTCGTAAAATATTATGAGAACCTTTATAAAAACACAGGAAACATTGACCTGGGACTAATGAAAGACTTCTTACATAAGTTAAACTTAAAGCAAGTAACAAGATTAAAAAATGAACAGCTCATTAAGGACATCACAGTAAATGAAATACAACAACAAATAAATAATCTTAAAATGGGGAAAACACCAGGTGATGATGGATATACTAATGAATTTTATAACACTTTTCAAAAACAATTGATACCACTACTTTTACAAGCATATAAGTTTGTATTACAAACGGGAAATTGGGCAACTACTTGGAACTCATCTATAATAACGGTTATACATAAAGAAGGTAAGGACGCTACTGAATGTTCGTCTTACAGGCCAATATCACTACTGAATACGGACCATAAAATAGTAACAGCCATTATTGCCAATAGGTTAAAGGACATCGTGCCAGATATAATAGACAGCGACCAATGTGGTTTTATACCAGGTAGGCTGTTGTCAGATAATATAAGGAGGACGTTAAATATAATGGACTACGCACAAAACAATGGTGCAAACCTTCTACTCTTAACACTGGATGCAGAAAAAGCATTTGACAGAGTGCTATGGCCATTCATGTTTGAAATTGTAAGAAGCTTTGGATTTCATGAGAATTTTAATAAATGGCTTCAAGGAATGTATAAAAATCCAGTGTCAAGAGTAAAAGTAAATGGCACAATATCCAGAAGATTTCCAATCTATAAAGGTACAAGACAAGGAGACCCACTCTCAGCAGTTATATTTGCTATATGCATGGAAGGACTAGCAGAAAGTATAAGGAAAAATAATACCATCAAAGGCATAACGATAAAAGAGGAACAGCACAAACTGGCATTATATGCAGATGACGTGGTTGTTTATTTAACATCACCAGCCCAATCCTTACCAAGCCTAATGGAAGCAATTACAGAATATAGTTAACACTCTGGTTATAAACTAAATGAAAGTAAGTGTGAAGTATTAACAATTGGAGAACAGATAGATTCGGAAATTAAGGAAAAATACAAGTTGAAATGGGATGCAAAGAAAATCAAATATTTAGGAATCTACCTCACTGGAGATATAACAACATTATACACCGACAATTATCAAGCCCTTGAAAATAAAATACGAGAAGATCTTAATAGATGGAAGATAACACCTGAATCCTTAATGAGTAGAGTAGAAAGTGTCAAAATGATGATCCTCCCACAGTTTCTGTTTTTATTTCAAACATTACCAGTTCCCATTCCACAGAGTAGCTTCAAAAAATGGAATACAATGCTCTCAAATTTCATTTGGAACTACAAAAGTAAACGGAAAAAACTTAGTATACTAACTCAAACCAGAGAAAAAGGAGGGTTTAATTTCCCTGATCTAAAGTCCTATTTCCATGCAACTCAAATAGATACAATAATGAAATGGATGAATAACTTGGTTCAAACCAAATGGAAAGACATAGAAAAACAAGCAATATCAATATCAATAGGAACACTACCTTTTCTGAGTCTAAAGGATATTCAAAAATATAGTGGAAATAACAGATGCATAGAAAATACCCTCAAAAATTGGAAAACTATTCGTAAAATGTATAAATGTGATGACAAATGTATTTATTTGAGAGAGATAGCCAGTGACCCAGACTTTTTACCTAATAAAACAGACAAAATATTAGAAGAATGGGCTAGGAAGGGACTACAGGTGTACTCACAGATGGTTACAAATGACATGATAGACTCATTTGAAACCTTAGTTAATACATTTAATATAAGTAATAGCCATTTTTTTAAGTACTTACAAATAAGAAGCTACCTTATAACACAGCAGAGGAGACAGGAACAAAGATCACATATACTAATGGAATATCTGATCAAAAATAGAAACAGTGAAAAGACAAAAATCTCAAAAATGTCCAAAACATGCAAGAAATCAAGATACAAGAAGATAACACTAAAGAAAAATGGGAAAACGAATTAGCAATAACAATTACGGATGACGATTGGAAAGAAGCATGCAAAAGAATATTTAAGACAACACAATCAAAATTCTGGAAAGAATTTGCTTGGAAAATAAATATGAAGATCTTCCTAACACCGAAAATGTTGTCAAAATATAGGCTAACAGGCAATGCAGAATGCTGGAGGAAATGTACGGAACGAGAAGCCAATCACACACACATTTTCTATACATGCCCTAAATTGAAAAGGTTTTGGGAGGCAGTTCAAGTAAAAATAAAAAATACATTTACCTTACAAAATCCTATACATCCAGTCAATATTATACTCGGTCTTATTCCATTAGATATATACAGAGAGGGAGATAAATATTTGTACACCATACTACGTATCGCGGCTTTAAAGCAAATCACACGTAAATGGTTGGACTTAAACCCACCATCTGTTAATAATTGGAAAAAAACTGTTGAAGAGATAAAAGAAATGGAAAGAATTACTTGCAAAGTGGGAGGCCGTGAAGAGCAATTCACTATGAACTGGAGTAAATGGACCGAATGAATGAGTAGGAAGGAAGCCCCCTCCCACCCCCTCCCTTTGTTTCTTACTTTTCTATGTCTATCCCTATAATTTCTCTCTTCTTTTTCTATATTTTCTCTCTAGTCTCTATTCTTTATTTTCTTTATTTCTTGTTCTCTTTATAAAAAAAATAAAAAAATGATGCAGGATGAACTTAAACAAGTGAAGAAAACTTGTAAAGTGCGTGAAATGAACTTGTGAAATGTAATGTAAAGTCCTGCAATAAAGTATAAAAAATAATAATAATAATAATAATAATTATTATTATTATTATTATTATTAATAATAATAATAATTACAATTTACAATACAAATACAACAATTGGGGGTCCCTCCAAAAAACACAAGATCAACCACCAAGCCCTCATTCTGACCCAGGAAAAACCTTGGTATGTACTGTATAACATGATAGCCATCTATGAGCAATGCACTGTATATAATAAGATGATGACCACGGATCTTTCTGCTGCTGACCAAGGGGCTGAGTCCTGTTGATGGGGCCCAATTTTCTTTTAGAGTCTGTAGGCTACTGTATTTGATATATTGTCTTCATTTTTGTCTTGTTTTATAAAATGTAAATTATTGGTGGTTATATGCTGGTTTATTTTATTTTTTAAATTAGTTTTTCAGATTTTATCCCTTTTTCACCCAATTTGGTATCCAATTGAACCCAACCTTCAATTGGATCCTGCCTATTGCGTGGCCTATTCCGGCCTTTTTTTATTACAGCTTTGATGCCCAGATGGGATGGGAAGGAACTACACCGAAGTCCCACTAGATGCTTTATGGACTATAATGATAAATGCATGCACACGGACACAACATCATTATTTTTTACCATTCTATTATTGTATTGCTCAATTGTATCTTGCCTAATTTTTTCCATTGCCATGAATTTTACTCTCTTGTACGGGATGTAAATACATCTTTGGTACACATGGCAATAAAAAATCATGAATCTTGAATTATTATTATTATTATTATTATTATTATTATTATTTAGCAATTTAAACATGTCAGCCCTGCAATTTCCTGAGGGTTAGCTGCAGGGGAGGCTGGTTCATTAGGGGCAATTGTGCAATGCCCCACCAAAGGGAGAAGAGAGAGATTTTTTTTCTATGACTTCTAGACAGTGTTGCTTCTGAATATCATAGTCCAATCAGCTAGTGTTCTGTGGAGTATATCATAGTCCAATCAGCTAGTGTTCTGTGGAGTATGTTCCAATCAGCTTCAAGTCCCGCCCCTTTCGGGGCAACTTTCAGTCTACTCGAAGTTGCACTAGGCTGTTCTCGTAGACTTGCATGTAAAATCTATTTTGGTAACTTCAGGCCATTCGGTCGATTGTCTATGGGGTTTTGGGACATGCACAAAGAATCGTACGTGCTTACGTCATGTCCGGCGTCACGTTCGTGACGGTAAAACCGAGGATTTACGAGGGGTTGGTAATGAGAAGAAAACATGGCTAGCGGGATGTGAAGTAACAAATGCGTTGTTCTGCTTTCCACTACCGGACTTTGTAAACAAATTGAACAAATGGATTAGAAGGAGGCATCTTTTGTTCCCAACTTGATATTGCAACTGGACCTATTACCGAAGTCAAACTTGTGTAAGTAAGTGAATCATCTGTCCTTCAGTCATGATAGGAAAACCAAATCGATGCTGGGAGAAGGAATGGCAGACTGTATTCTGATTGTATCTTCTATGCTCTTTGTATGTTTCTATGCTCTTTGTATGTTTCTATGCTCTTTGTATGTGTCTTGGTGTAGGAGAAACGTAGGACCACGTTGGAAACAAGTGTTTCGGTACACGTTGACGTGTAGAAACTGTAGAGAGAAAATTGTAGAAATTGTAGAGAAAACTGGGGGGGTAGAGGTGATGAAGAGGTCTGTACAGGGGGGGGTAGAGGTGATGAAGAGGTCTGTACAGGGGGGTAGAGGTGATGAAGAGGTCTGTAGAGGAGGGTAGATGGGATGAAGAGGTCTGTACAGGGGGGTAGAGGTGATGAAGAGGTCTGTACAGGGGGGGTAGAGGTGATGAAGAGGTCTGTACAGGGGGGTAGAGGTGATGAAGAGGTCTGTACAGGGGGGGTAGAGGGGATGAAGAGGTCTGTACAGAGGGGTAGAGGGGATGAAGAGGTCTGTACAGGGGGGTAGAGGGGATGAAGAGGTCTGTACAGGGGGGTAGAGGGTATGAAGAGGTCTGTACAGGGGGGTAGAGGGGATGAAGAGGTCTGTACAGGGGGGTAGAGGGGATGGAGAGGTCTGTAGAGGAGGGTAGAGGGGATGGAGAGGTCTGTAGAGGAGGGTAGAGGGGATGGAGAGGTCTGTACAGGGGGGGTAGAGGGGATGAAGAGGTCTGTACAGGGGGGTAGAGGGGATGAAGAGGTCTGTAGAGGGGATGAAGAGGTCTGTAGAGGAGGGTAGAGGGGATGAAGAGGTCTGTACAGGGGGTAGAGGGGATGGAGAGGTCTGTACAGGGGGGTAGAGGGGATGGAGAGGTCTGTACAGGGCGTAGAGGGGATGGAGAGGTCTGTACAGGGGGGTAGAGGGGATGGCGAGGTCTGTAGAGGTGGGTAGAGGGGATGGAGAGGTCTGTAGAGGTGGGTAGAGGGGATGAAGAGGTCTGTAGAGGTGGGTAGAGGGGATGAAGAGGTCTGTACAGGGGGGTAGAGGGGATGAAGAGGTCTGTACAGGGGGGTAGAGGGGATGGCGAGGTCTGTACAGGGGGTAGAGCTATTCTCATGCTAAAATTGACTGTAAATCCAGATTTTAAAGTTGATATTCTTCCCCGTGGAGCATGCCCCCATAACCTGTGCCCCACCCAAACATTTTAGCACCAGCCGCCACTGGTTAGCTGACAACCCCACTGACAGATGACAGGGAGATAATGACAGGTAGTGTAATGGGGGAGTGGTTGTCTTGAGGGGGTGGTTGGGGTGGAGTTAACCAGCTATTGTTCTCACCCATTACCTCTGTGAAAAAACTCTGAGAAGACTTTGAGCGTGGTTTTCTCAAAATTGTCATTTGGAGGGTATCAACATTAAAATATCCATGACTTCTTCAACTTGTTTCAGATTTCAATGTATGACACGTCATTTTAAAGCTTACAATCTACCCTTTCATAATCTGGAAAAAAACAGAAAAATGATTTTGCCTTACTTGCGGACTTTTTAGCCATGCCCTGTCACATTTGAGTATATGCTACAACTTTTAGAACCAAACCTTAGACGAGAAACTACTCACTGTGATCACTTGTTCCACATGAAAACATCTTTCGTCAGACATACGTTACCCTTTACGTGCTGGACCAGGCAATGTTCATGCTTTTGTTTACAACTAAGCTTTCCCTGCATTTCCATGGAACTACACAAGGTCTTGACCAGGGAAATTGCCTGAGCAGATTTCCCTTGGAATTCTGTTCACACATGCCCCTTACCAGGTAAATTCCATGGAATTGAATGGGAAAGCTCTTATGTGTGAATGAAGTTAAAGGCTGACCATGTGCCTAGAGCGAAAAATACATTTCGTTTTACTGTGCAATGACAAAGGTTGAATCTAATCTAATCCCCCAAAAAAGTATTTCTCCCATTACCTGATGTTTGTGTGGTTTGCATCAAAAACCACACTAGTTTTTTTTATTGTAGGGAGTAATGCGTTTTTATGAACGGCAATTTGCGTCTGATGGGATGAATTTTCTGATTGGTTTTGTTCTGTATGACTATTACTATTACTAGTACTGCTGCGCAGCATTCTAAAAATGTAATACTGTATGTTATCAAAATCATTCATATCAATATTGCTGTCAATTTGCGTGTACATCTGTTTTGATCTTTTATACAAGTTGAAAGCTTCAGCCTGTCAATTTGACACACACACACACAAACCTTTTCCTCATTACTCAGACATCACACACTGAAGAAGGCTTTGGCTGAAATTTTTGTTGTGTTAATCCTACAAGCTTTTTTTGTGTCTGAGCCCACTCCTGGTGTCTGTTGGTGGTCCACATGAGTAGAACCTTTTGGAAACAAAAGCTCTGGACATTGTTGCATTAGCCTTATCAACTCATGGGTTCAATGTCATTTGCAGGTCACAAGAACTGTGGAATAGCAACTGACGTGGTGCATCACATAATGCTCCTTATGCTGCTGTGACTTGACTTGTCCTTGTTAGCCGAGTCATCTGCCTCTCTCAGTGATGCACACTCGCTGGCATCCTCTTGTTAGCGCTGCCTTGATTAGCTAATTACTCACTGGATGTTAATGAAGGGACGCGGTCGGGCCTAGTCTATCAGGCAGAACAGGCAGAGAAGCTGGCTCACTGCTGACGACAACCATGCCTCAGAATGTGGGCTTATGTACTGTATCTTGAAAGAATATAAGGGAATGTACTATCTCAACAGAATGTTTGGTTATGTATCTTGAAAGAATATAAAGGTACTGTATGTACAGCAACAGAATGTGGGATTACGTATAATTTGATTTGATTTATCACTATTTGCACTTCTGGTTAGATGCTAAACTACTTCGTTGTATAGTAGTGCAGCCTGTGTAAACACCAACGATGGCTCATTATTTGTGAAGACTGGTTTGCATCTCCTGTAACTGATCCAGTTACAGTACCTTTTAAAAGAGCAAACCCAAAGGAATAATCCCTGTTATCCGACTGTCATTACCTTGATTAAATTTAAAAACTATGTTCTGCATAACAGCAATGACTAAATGCTACTCTTTGAAAAGGACATAATATGTCCTTATAATATATTATAAATAACTCATCACAAGGATATATACAGTAACTCAATAATAATGTTTATTTATTTGCTATGCAATCAACTTGTCACTCAATTGTTGGAATGTGGTATTTTTTGCTCTAGGCACAGGGTCAATGATAGTTGGCACCCCTGGAGCAATTAGGGGTTAACTGCCTTGCTCAACGGCACATGCAGCTCCCTCCTGAGGCAGGGATCGAACCAACAACCTTCCGATTGCTAGTCGGCCTCACTAACCTCTAGGCTGCCCTCCACTCAGCAATATAAAACAGTAACATCAGCTTCCTCAGATAGAGCATAAGTACAGATGGTAATGACTTTCATCACTATTCAAATCCCTTTATTTAAATGTGTTTATGATCTACAAGCCTCGGTGAGACACGATAAAGAGGACTAGAGAAGGCTGTTTCCTTGTAGGGAACACTTCAAAGCAGACATGCAGCAGTGTATTGTCAAGGAGCGAGAGAGAAGCCTGCTGATCCTATTAACTCTGATGTTAACCACCGTTTATTCACCCTCCTCTGTTTGTGACTCATCATCCATTCACAGATGAAACTAGAATTGGCAGGAAGACTGGGTGCATAGTTAACACCAATCACTTTATTTCTGTCTCACTCTGCATATACACGGTAGTACCTGTGTGGGAGATTAAGCATGCATATACATTAAAAGGAACTGAATATAATGCAGAGAAATATGGATAATTCTATTTAAAGTGCTTATGTCTGAATGAGTCCCTGTGTAAAAGCGGAGGGGTTGCTCACTTTGAGTGAGATAAGACAGCTTTCATCGTTGTAGTCATCATGTTGATGTCATTGTCGGGTTTTTGGTGAAAGAAACATTCCTCCATGGAGACCAATCTGTTACCTCACAGCTTGGCTACGCCGGCGGAATGTGTGTGTGTGTGTGTGTGTGTGTGTGTGTGTGTGTGGGGGGGGGGGGGGGGGGGGGTTTGTGTGCGTGTGTCCAACTCAAAGCTCACGCTCCTTCTGTGGTGGATATTTTTACAACCATGCTAAAGCTTGCCAGAATGGGCACTTTACACCAAGGAACCAACATGTAATTACATCTCAATGTGTGTGGCGTCAATGACTGTGCGTGCCATATTCAGATGGGAAGGACATGCATGCAATTGTACTGTGGAAGACAAATACAGACAGATGGAAGGTTTATAAATATGCCCAAACTGAATCATTTCATTTTTGAGTCAAATCCTTCATTGATGCAATCTAGATTAGAATAATTAGTTGTTTGTGATTGAATGATCCCTGATCCCTTTATTGAGTTCATATGTGATATTAAAGGGGGCAACCTGGAATTCAAACAACAATGAAGCGGTCACCCCAACACTTTTTCTTTTCAGATAATAGGATAAAGGATGGGGCTAGAGAAATGTTATAACTCTCAAATTCATAAACAGAGCCCTGGATGCAAAGAATGACCATCCATGAGATTTTGTTTTACCATGTTTTGAAGCTATACAGTGTTTGTTTACAATTAAAACAATAGAGTAAAACAATCTTATATTTTGAGTTATAGTTGGGTACCCCTAACCTAAACCCTAGCCCGAATCCTAACCCAATGGCTCATTATTAATTTAACATTTAAAAATAGATTTTTAATTGCTGCCGATATTGACATTTTAAAAGGTTGCTGATATGCTTAATAAGAATCAGATTACCATGTCATGCAAGTCAGAAATAATTCCAATGCAGAACTTATCATAGACACATTTACTCTGTTAAGAGTTTTCAAGTGTGAATCACAATTTCACAATTTCATAGGTACTTCATGAAGACATACATCAAAGAAGAGACTTGTTTTCTGATGTCTTTGTCGCTGAACCAAATGGATTGTCTTCAAATAACCAAAATCACTGAGCATAAAATGACTTATCGGCCTGAGACAGATCATAGTCTGTGAGCTAGACAAAGTGTCCTTTTAGGTCTGCGTGCGTCTCCCCTGAAAATAACCCCAGCTCAAGTTCTCTGGCCAGGCCCCTGTATCAATCAGCTGCAGCCGCACATTGCTATGCCATGCCTGCTCTGAAGTAGAACAAGACACGCAGTGCAGACTGGCTATGCAAAATATAATCACAAATAGTACTGATGTGATCATTTCTTTTTTTATTACAGATGCTGTTATCCAAAGTGACTTAAAAGTAACTCATACACAGTCGATACAGGAATGTGCTTGTCAAAATATGAACGCACACAAGTCTATAAATGAACATGAAACATGTCTGTCTGTTTTTGTATGAGCCAATACACAAACACCAGCTGACACAGAGGTAAAGATTGTTTGTGGTGTACTTCAGCATGCATTTGAGTGTATTTGTGTATACGGATAGAAGAGTACTAGACTGTCACATCCCTGGGGAAAAGTGGCCACCTGTCGCCTAGCCGTCCATGGGAGGGACATTCCAATGCTGTTAGGGGGTTATGGAGGGCACCCGTGTGCCTAGCAGGAATGTCACACATTGGGCCTGAGAGGGTATTTCCTGTCACACACACAGGCCTGAGAGTACACTTCCTGTGTGCTGGCCTATTTAAAGCCTAGTGAAGCTTCAGGAGAGCAGCAAAGGATTACTTCCACTCACCCAATCATTCCCTCCTCCTCTCCCACAACATCAACAGAATCCCAGCAGGACGAGCGGCTATTGTAACAGGACAGCCATGAGCAGTACCACCCCGCAGGACAGACCCTTTGTAAGGGCCGTGAGAAAGATCAAATGCGCCGCTATGGTCAACAGCCTGGCGAAGAGCTGGCAGGGATGGGTCAACGAGCACTCAGACAAACAGGACACCATACCCTCCGGCTGGATGCCCGACGTTGTCGTCGAAGAGGACGAACGTACCTGTAAGGTGCGGAACGAGGTCAAGCTCCAGGTTAGCTCGCGGGTGGTGGCGGTCGACTCCGACAGCGGAGGCAGTAAGATCCGAACGGGGGCGGTCACCAAGAGCATGGCGCCCAAGCTCAGCGAGTGCGGCAACGACATGGTGAGCTCCATTAAAGACAAGATCCAGATGGCACCGGAGGAAGACACCAAGCCTTTCCCGGGTAAAGAGTCGCCCACCAGGCGACGCCTGAGCCAGAAGGTCGGGCAGGACATGAAGATGGGCTCTCGCAGCAGCAGTCTGGACACAGAGGACAGTGGGCTGGGAGAGGAGACGGGACTCGGTGACAACAACACCGAGCCCAAATGTGAGCTGAGGGAAAGCCAGTGGAAGAAAAATGTCATCAGACCTAAGGTAATGGACAACCCTGATTGTTGTCACTGACCTTGCGTGGGAGATATGATACTATGTTATCGGCCTTTACATTGAGGTTAGTTAGTTAGCAAGGTAATACAGTAGTGAAAACATACATATGTAATGTAATCAACAAAATATGTAATTTTACTTTTACATTTTTACCTTTACTTCATTATCCTGATGAACTTTGAACTTTGTCTAGCCCTGACAGAAATATCCACATCTGTTGGTATGTTCAAGCAGTAGCCTCACTCTTGTCGCATGAAGAACTCCAGTGATAGTCCCTCACTTAACCGCAACTCACAGTTGCATAACAAGCGAAGAAAACCTGCCCTTTAAAAGGCAAGTAAATGTGTTGTAAAACACATCTGTGCAATGGAAAATATGTAAATAAATATACATGCTTTCCACCTGACCCTCACAGGATAATTATGAGGTTGTGATAGCCCTGGTCAGGCGTGAGATTTATCGTGATGCATCAGTTGCGTTATTAATCCTGCTCTGTGCGTGTTGGCGTGTTGGCTTGGTTCTCCGGTTTCACAAGATGCATACTCCACAGTTTAAATGACTAAATTGTTGTGGAAGGTTTGCCTGCTTCCGACCACCTTGGAAATGCCACAGCAAGGATCCTTTACGTAGGGTTATATTTAAAGGAGTACTAGGGATATCACCGTAATCAACATTAATGCATTGGTGGAAAGTCTCACTGGGTTCGATGTCGTCATATGTAGATGCAATGACATGTTTTCATAATCCAACGTTAATCTGTACCCAAATAATGTGATGTATAATCGAATGTAATCTGATGCATAATCTAATGTGAATCTGCTCTTGTCTCCCTGTCCCCAGGTTAAGGTCACCACCATAGGTGACATCAAAGGCAGGTGGCAACAGTGGTCAAAGGATCACATGGCGAGCCAGAAGCTCAACCCCTTCAGTGAAGACTTTGACTATGAGCTCGCCATGGCCCAGCGGCTGCAGAAGGGGGACGACGGCTACGGACGGCCCAAGGAGGGCACCAAGACGGCCATGCGTGGCGACCGCGCCCAGAAACACGTCCACAAAGAGATGGATGAGATGTGCTGGATCATCAGGGACATGGGCCAGACTGACAAGGAAGGGAGGACCGTCATCACCTTCGGAAGGCTGTTCGACCGCTACGTCAAGATCTCTGACAAGGTGGTGGGCATCCTCCTCCGCTGTCGTAAACACAAGATGGTGGACTTTGAGGGAGAGATGTTGTGGAAGGGTCAGGATGACCATGTTATCATCTATCTGACAGACTGAAGCTGTAGGTGACCCAGACCTAGACCTCTACCCTTCTTACTCAAAGTTTACCGGACACATGAGTGCCTTTCAAAGCCCGCAGAGCAATTAACGGACAGGCATCTTTAGCATGCTAACCATAATAGCCACTGGTCATGGGTTCGGCCTTCTCAGTATGCTAACCACGCTAGTGACCTCTTTAGCATGCTACCACTCTAAGTTATAAGTAGACCATTGAAGCTGGACAACTACACTTAGACTTGTAATAAACTGACATCTTTAGAATGCTGAACATAATAGACTCTCATGTTCCAACATTATACTTGAACTCGCGTGTGCATTTCTAGATTTTAAGCAATCAAAAGTATTTTCTTTATATAGGGTATCCTATTGTTGAATTATTCCGAAGTAGAATCAGCTCAAAACATCAGAGATAGATGCTTCAAATTAACATTTCTTTCAAAGTGAAAGGATGTAAGTCTTCTTACAGAAGGACATTTTGTATATGTTTTTAAAAGTCCAGATTTTTTTTATGCTTTGTGAATTCAGTGAAACACGTTACTTGTTTGTTGATTGTGTTATGTTCCTCTAGACAACTGTATGTAAAAGGAAACCATTTTTTGTGACTGGAAATACAATCCTCTTATTCTGTCATCTCTCTGATCTGGTCTTGATAATTTCTGAGTGGCTGACCGGTCACAATATTGCTTTGGTTCTGAGCCAAAAAGCCCCCCTGTGAATAAATCAAATCAGTGTGTGTGTGTGTGTGTGTGTGTGTGTGTGTGTGTGTGTGTGTGTGTGTGTGTGTGTGTGTGCGTGTGCGTGTGCGTGCGCGTGCGCGTGCGTGTGCGTGTGCGTGTGCGTGTGCGTGTGTGTGTTTGACAAGAGAGAGAGAGAGAATGTGTGTGAGTGACCTTAATACAGGCTGATCAGATCGTCGAGGGCTGATGGGGGAAATGCTGGACACCTGCCAGACATGAGGAGAGAGTCTGTCTGTCTCTGATAATGACGAGACAAGGAACGACCAACCACCAGGGTTGTGCCCTGTCTATGACCTCTATAGAACACCCTATACCAGAATCCCTTAGATTCCCCTGTAGCCGACACACTGGCAGGAAATATTAATGACTCACATGATACTTACTACTACTACATTACTACATACTTCCGGTACATTACGTAATAGATTATATCACACAAACAATGCAGCTTACAATGCAAGGCAGCTTACCAAATTAAGCTGGTGGCATACTTTGTGTTTTGAAATGGGAAAACTCTCGCACATTCAGGTGGCATTGTCTGCAAGTGCTCAAGAGACAAAAAATACTGAAAAAAACAAAGAGGGTATGTTGACAGTCAATAATACCCACTCCAAGGTATAACCACTGTTATAGCCTCACCTCATTATGATGTGTGTTACTTGGAGAGAAAAAAAAAACGTTCATGAACAGGAGTAAACTATTTTATTGAGAGTTGGAATAGAATAACAACACACCAAATTGTGTATTACTCAACAAGAACTGTTTTTGAAAGAATTTCAATATACCGGTACATGTTGTAAATCATGGCAAAGAAACAATCGAGGATCCACCCACATGTTTGTTCTTCCCCCTCCTAAGTCCCAACATCTGAGAGCCTTTCATCACCCCACAACTCAGCGCTGAGAGCCTTTCATCACCCCACAACTAGCACTACAAAAGAATGATATGCTCAGGGCATGCTTGAAACAAAGCCCCCTCTATTTTAACAACATAAAACATTGTTTTCCACTTTTTGTACCACAAATTCACAATGCAACGGAGACACCAATATGGGGAAATCAAGCTGAGAAAACAGAAGACTTTGAAGAAATTGTACTTTCAAAATTATGTTTTGGAGATGGGAAAAAATGGTTACATTGAAAACATTCAATCTTTTTGCTCCCTTTAGATTACATGTGACAGTCTTTAAGACCTCTGGTATGATTCTGTGTGTTTTTAAGGCCTCTACTTGCATTATAATTGATAGTAATGGTTTTCGATGAGCATGACATATGTGACACAGTGTCATCATTTGGTCCGCATGTCGGCAACCAATCAAAATGTTCAGACTTTTCTTTTGAAACACGGAACTACGTTTCAACTTTGTCGAGAGTCACAACACCAACTCGCTAGTTAAGCCAAAATACCGCAACACAATGGATTGGGTGAGTAATCCCCACTGCTACCTAGTTAACTATAACACTACTTTATATGCAAACTGCGACACTTTAAATGAATGTGCAATAATACTATGTGCAATATGACAACCCTCGGGTACATAAGGTTCAGAGATAGGAAATGTTAGGATATTTATAGCATAGCATAGAGTACAGCACCGTTTTATTTGTATAATATAGTATAGTATAGTATTTGTATAGTATAGTGGATAGTGTATATAGCCTTTATTTATGTAAACCAGCTCTTTTCCCTTCTTGTTTTTAGTATTTTGTTCCTAGCACCAGGGGAGCCCCCCCTCCTAAATTTCGTTGTATGGTACCTGTACTGTATTAATGACAATAAAGACCATTCATTCATTCATTCATTCATATTGTTACCAGGCTCACAAAACAAGCTGTGTTAGTTGACTAGCAATGTGTCATTGATTTTCAACAACCCGGAAATGTATTTACATTTTTCAAAAGAAAAGTCAGATCATTACATCGGACCCCGACATGAGGACCAAACCATTAGAATGTGTCACATATACAAGCTAAACAAAATGGAGGGTATAACATTGGCATTTCAATGAAGTGTAATTCGAAATGTCCAAGCCCGATGTCCTCCATTTACCCACAATAAACATTATAACAACATCAGAATAGCCTACTATACTAACATGTTACTGTATCAGACATAAGACTGAAACGTTTGGACATACAAGATCAAACTGTTTGTCTAATGAAAAGTGTTTGTCAACCACAGATTACATTTCAGATTGCTTGGTGTGTTAGGTAAGGTTCAGGTACAGTTAACACGCACATTTAACTTGTTTCACAATGTACAAACTAGATGTACAAACTAGACTTTAACTTAAAGTCTAGTTTGTACATTGTGAAACAAGTTAAATTCCATTGGTATTTTATTCAATCAAAAACTAGAACTTGTTAAAATGGGTCAATTACAGACATGTTGCAAACTATTTATCCAATTTAGACTCATTGAGATGAAATCTCTTTTTCATGAGACACCTGGGGCCTCATTTATAGAAAGTACTCAGATCCAATTTTGATCTTACCCGTGTCGTACGTAGAAAACCACGTCAACGTAGTGATTTAGACAATTTCAACATGAGTCAATTTGACCGTGGAAACGATCGTAGCTCTGCGTCGAGTATTGACCTTGCGTACGCACATTACCTACTGGTTATGCGGAGTTATTACAGGCATGTGAGCCGCACTGCCTACTGTAATTCATGCAAGTGGCTCGTAATAAAATTAACGATGTTGTTATCAGCCGAGAAAATTAGTTTAATTCAAGATTAAAAAGGAACTGATGTTTATGATTGTATTTCAGTCTTCCTTTATATCCCTCTGGAGCTGTCTATCTCCCCTTCAACATGCCTAGTGCGTTCCACAACGGACCTTGCCCGGCCACGCGCTAAATTATACTGGATTTTCTCCGGTGTCTGGGAGTTCGCAAAGGGAGTGAGCAGCCATATAAGAATAAGACCACCTGATAAGAATAAGACCATTATATTATTACAGTATAAGCAGCACTCCAGTTGAGGGGGGATGGCATCCCCCCAGAAATAAAAACAGTCAAAATCGTCCCCCTCTTTCCATACGTCATTTTATCAATGAAAGTGGTATTACTGCTATTTCAAGGTGCGAGGGGGCACGCACACATGCAATGACATTTTTACCAAGTTACTGACACTAAAGTCACTGACGCTGAGGGGATGCTAAAATTGTCCTCATATGATAAAATTCACCACCTCCCCTGATTTTCTTTTACAACTTGAGTACTGAGTATAAGCATGTGCCTGGTTAGTTGTCATGATCAAATGTTACAAATGCAACTTACAGAGAAGCCACTCTTCTCTGCCCTCTCCCGCTTCCAGACGAACGCCTACCCTATAGCACTTGTTTTAATTCAGCCGTTATAATTGAGCCGCTATCACAGGGCGTTAATACAAACCTCATTCACCTGCGTTCATTTTACCTGCGTTGGTATTTATAGAAGGAAGCACGTACGCAACTTTAAACCATCTCAGCCCGTTTTATAAATAATGCTTACGTCCGTTTCGAAAAATGTGCTTACGTGAAAGTCAAAGATGACGTTCAAGTACTTTTTTATAAATGAGGCCCCTGGTCCTAGTTCTATTAGGAAATTCAATTTTAAAACGGTACATCAACGTACCACAATCAATACATAATTGTAAATACTAAATGCCGATTACAATTGCTTCCATTTTATAGTAATATATTACTCATTCTGCATGAAGTCCCTTTAAGCCTTTTGACATCAAGCCAAATCTTCCATTAGTTTTGGATTGGAACATAATGGAGATAAGATAATTCAGTGCCATGTGTATGGTCATCTATCATCTACATAACATTAGGGTTTTAAAAACAGATTTAAGTTGTTGTTGCTGTTTTTTGATAAAAGTGAAACAATTTTGTCAGCAACGTTAAGCAAATAAAGAACATTCCAGAGGTCGATTCAAGATAAGTAAGTTGATTTTTATCTATACATTTGATCTAAAATGATTTGTTTTAAATCATTCAAATTTACAAAAATACAATCATACAGTACAATTCACTTTTTAAAAATGTTATTAATACTTAGAAACTCCCTTTTCAAGCAAAGGCTCTTTAAAATGGCATGTTTCTTAAATTTTAGATTGTATATGCTGTAACTTCAGGGTGTTAAAAGTGTGTGTGTGTGTGTGTGTGTGTGTGTGTGTGTGTGTGTGTGTGTGTGTGTGTGTGTGTGTGTGTGTGTGTGTGTGTGTGTGTGTGTGTGTGTGTCTCTGACCTGGCAAGTACAGTATGCAACCCTGTTAGCTCTTTTAACTACTGTAAAACCCTCATATGATTTAGCACTTGTCTGGAGATATATATATATATATATATATATATCATTGGTGTAGAGTAGTGGTAGTAATACTATAGTAATACAGGACTAGTGGTGTAGAGTAGTGATACATCACAGCTTCAATGGATAACAACATAGAGCAAACTGCTATGGGTGGATGGTGCTACTTATTGCTTTATAAAGTGACTTTTTAAATTTGAAACATGAATATCAACATCCCTGTGCCAGTGCTACTGGCTCAACTGAGAACCTTCTCTAGTTCTCTTCTCTAATACTTGAGGTCACAATTCAACCGATTCCAGATAGGGGGTTTCAAGGGGAACACAAAAGATAAAAAAAATTCCCCCAGCAATAATATGTATGGATAACATAATTAACAAGACCATGTCTACAGCTTAACATTGATATATGAAATATTATTTACTGCATTTTAAATTGAACATGTTTTCGTGCTGCACAAGAAGAATCTAGTGTTTGAGTCCTCCTGGAAACCCGCTATTTGCAACTTATTGAATTCGGGTCTTGAAGTCTTGAATTTGGTAAAGCATTTTCAAATTATTGTCTTTTTCTCATATTCAAAAACATGAATGTTTTTCTTGAAGTGAAGCATGTAGATATGATGTCATGTTTGTGTTACACCTGGCCTTTGGCATACATGTCCTGTTGTCAAACAGATACCAATGTGTGGTTATTGAAAGGGACCAAATATAACTTCATCATTTCTTAACATTCTCAACAGTAACACATACAGTAAGTCAGTATTGCAATTAACTTTACTGCTACATATTTGCTTTTAATCCAACAAATTTCATTTCCCACCATAATATCTCATGCATATCTTATCATTTTTGTAATAAGCTAATACTGAATTCTGTCATGCGGATGCTACCAGCTACTGCTACAACTTTACTCTGCTACCAAAGCTCTGCACCTCTCTCTCCTTCCATTGTATATGAATTAATTAAATAACAAAGAAACTTTGGCTCACTCAAGACTAACATTCATATACAACATCTATAATAAATTACCCCCCCAAAAATACATGTTATGCTCATTAAAGGGATAGTTTACCCAGATGACAAAATCACATGTTTGGTTCCTTACCTTGAAAGGAGACTATGGACAAGGACAAACTGTCCTGTCACTAATCCCTAACTGTTAGCATTTGTAATGAACAGTGCAGAGAAAAACAGAGTGTGAAGTGTGAATTGAAGCTTGTCCTTGTCGACCCCTTTCAAGGTAAGGAACCAAACATTTGATTTAGTCATTTGGGTGACCTATACTTTTAACCTACAGACAGTGTGCAGACGTTTCCGTTTAATTCATAATTAATGTTTTTGTTATGTATCTATATCCTCTCAGGTCTTTGTTGATGATGAAGAAAATACATACAAAATACTTATTTCCCTGCCATTAGCAGTAGTACTGCTAATCACTACCTGCATTGACAGTCTCATAATGAAGATTGTAATTTAAAAGGGACGGCTCTCTGAAGCTTCAATGTCCCCTGTCACAACTGTCATCTGGTTTCCATTCTAAAACACCCTCCTTCACTGAACAATGGCACAAGCCACAAAGTAAAGACACTTGCTGGTAAATTGGCACAGTAAAAACTGTTTAAATGTTAGCCAAGCTTCAAAAACAATCGTACAATCTTAACGATTACTAACAAATCAAGCTCCAGGACTATTGAAATCAGAATTCTCGTTTTGAGAATTCTCTCCCATTCTGGAGTTAGTCTACTTCCCAACTATATTAATACATTGGATGTTTAAAACTTTAGTGTCATCTTGTTTGCTCTTATACCAGTTCATACCGTGGTATTGCACATGCCTCTCTCTGTGGCAACCACAGATATCATAATACAATCTACATACAGTATGTGATCTTATAATTCTGTGGTGGCAACCTTCCGCTCCAGATGTAGTATCTGCCATTAGAACCCAAGATGGAACCTTCCAGAGGATGGTACAACCTCCCTCTTGCTCCCATTACACTCATTGACATACTGTACCCAACAGTCAGATCACACCATGGAGGCCATTATGGGTCCAAACAGCTCAAAGTCAAGAGTAAGAACCAGGAAGTCCTGTGCTCTGGGTTTTGTACTCCTTTACTGTCTGCCCCTTTACCTGCCATTTAGAAAAGAGGAGTTTTAAAAACAGTGTGAGGCCAGTGTCCCTCTCCCCGTCTCAGAGGAGTCCACCATGGTCAAGCCTGGTCAGATGTCCCTCTGAGGGAGAGGTACCTTTGGGGACACACAAAGAGACAGTTACTTCAAAGTAGATCCGGCAATCCAGAGGTCTTAGGAGCGGTCACAGCATGGTCCAACGGTGCTCTCCAGAGAGAGCTGGGAGGAATGTCGGATCAACGGGGCCATCGCCGGGTCCACCATGGAGGAGGTGGGGAACAGCTTGTACCAGCCAATTACCATGCTGGACAAATCCAGCTCCTCACATAAGATGCGGGCCACACCCATGAAGCATTTGCGGTCCATGCGTCCATAGTTTCCCCAAACGATCACCTATCAAAGCAACAAAGGGTAATGTCAGAGAGATTGCTAAGTATAAATGTTATTTTGGTAACACTTTACTTAAAGCATCTGTTATAATGCTTTCATAGCAAAATAAACAATGCATTAGGAGCATGTATGACTTAAGTGTGTGTATGTATGCCTTAAGTATGTATCTATCGAGGGATATCAACATCTAGTCCTACATAACAGATCTGGAGCATGTATGACTGCATTATAATGTTTTATGTGATCTCATAATGATCCTGAGGTATTATCCGTGATCAAATGATCGCCCTTGGTACTGGATGTCCACTGCTCTGCCCCAAATTCATAATATATTCATACCCTCTACAGTGTGTGAGATGTACAAATGTGAGATGTTATTTACTGCAGGACAAAATACTCAATGGCCCTCGCACATTTCCTCTGGGACTCCACAGACAAATCACCTCACAAATGACCTCACCACCCTTTTCTCTCCATCTTGGATGGGAGATTCTTCCTATATCTATTTGCCCCAGCATCCTCTACAAATAAGGTCCCCACAATGCCTCTGGCGATAGAGGAGGCTTGCAGAGAGAGAGAGAGAGAGAGAGAGAGAGAGAGAGAGAGAGAGAGAGAGAGAGAGAGAGAGAGTGAGAGAGAAGGAGAGGGGCTGGATTCTGTTTAAGCCTTTAATGTTTGTTATGACAGAGCGGAGGTAAATGTTCTCTTTGAAAAAAGACATTTCAGAGAAATGTTAAACATCCCCCCTTCTCCCTTGTAATGGTAGAAACGCCCGGCGGTACTATTGCTCAGTTCTGGTGCCAGCTCTATCCTAGAGGCACAAATGTGTCAAAGCAGAATGATAAGGAGGGAGGGGTGATGTGAGATTGATCTAATTATGCAGTGACAGGGACGCCACATCATCTCTGGGCTTATTCACAAGCTGTTGTGTAAACAGTGCCTGTTGTGAAAGGCTGCTAACCTTGCTGTTCTGGTGTAACTGCCAGGGCATGACAGCAGTTAGCCTTTGCTAAAGCTCTTGGCTGGCTTTAGTTAGCTGGCTACATGGCTGGCTTCAGGTAGTAAAGCTAGACTCAGAACCATAAAGTGTCTGGCGAAGTATGAATGAGCTATTTGGTATGAAACTAGGGCACTCTGTAACTGGTATTCTCTCTTTAGACCACAGTGGCACAGTGCATAATGGGGTAAGTTCAGTATGGGTTATTGTGTGTGTGTGTGTGTGTGTGTGTGACACCGTTTTTTTTCTGTCTGTGATGAAGCAAGGTGTGCGTGAGGTGTGAGTTTGGAGAAGTGGACAGAGAGAGGGTGTGAGTAGGTACAGGCAGCAGACAGTGTTGACAGGTCGTGAGCATGCACCTATCTTGCTTCCTGGACCGCTTGTAATTGTACAAGTCAATGTTTGTTAATCTGATCATAAGGATATCCTGTCCAATAGACATTTAGGTAAAGGCATTTTGTAATACCTGTAGCAACAATCGAATCTTTGAAGTCTTTGAATTGTTATCCTAAGACTGCTTCTCATGTATATTTTGTTACTTTAGTTCAGAAGGTATGCAACCTCTTTACACCTAAACATCTTTGCACTACAAACAACTGACACAACCACAACAAGCCTCTGCTGAATTTCATCAGATGGTTACATGCCATGTTGAAGTGACATAGTTGTTTATCAATTGGATAGAGTATTTTGTATAAGAATGTTGGGTATCACTTTCCTTAGAGCCTACCATTATGAGACATTCAAAGCTGTTATAAACTACATGTTATGCAAACTGTTATATAATCATAATAATATATTTATATTTCAATGCTACTAACTTTTCTTATCATAATAAAGACGTTATGACTATTCACTTACTATATTATTATACTACATTATACTTGTGAATTATACGTATATATTATATAAGTCTGTTTGTATTACCTGAACCACTTTTCCCTGTGGACTCTCAGAGAACACCAGAGCCTGGTTGTAGAGAGGATCCAGGGATTTCCTGACTGACTTGGTCTTCTTTTTGGCAACGCAGACACCCTTTTCAAGTAGGTAGACTTTAATGTAGGCCGCTGAGATCGGGAGAAGACAGGTATTATTGCGCCAGGCGTAATACCCCCAAGCAATCAGATCACACTCAAACACATGCTTTTCATCCACCATTTCAGATTACAAGATTTAAGATGAATCTTTGACATTGAACAAGGTTTGCTGTGTCTTAAACAATTTGGACTCTCCCCTTCACTGTAGCTGACTCTCCCCTTGACTGTAGCTGATAGAATTATGACTCTCCCCTTCACTGTAGCTGATAGAATTATGAGTTTGTGTTCGTATTCAAATTGGATAGCAGGCCGAAGAGAGGAAATCATATTTTTGGGGAATGGTTGCATGTCCTGGCTTTTCTTGACAAAGACCATTAGCCTATGTCAAAACCTTGTTTGTTTGTTTGTTTGTTTGTGTCACCGTCTTTATTACACAGTACATACTAGCATAAGAGATTGAGCCAAATTGACCTTTCTTCCCCCTTTTTTACTGTGCAGGTCCTGACTCACCAGGGGGGCCTTTAGATCCAGGCTTCATGATGAGTCCTCTGGCCTGTACGATCTCCACCTCCAACCCTCCGCTTCTCTCCATCAGGCCAATCTCTACATCACCTGGACACAGATGAACACACACAGGGGGGTATTCCATCAACGTCGCTATGCTTCGCTAGTCTCACGAGACATACGACATAACGTTACTCTCTCAAATAAACACACCCAGATAACGTTACTCTCTCAAATAAACACACCCAGATAACGTTACTCTCTCAAATAAACACACCCAGATAAAGTTACTCTCTCAAATAAACACGCCCAGATGAAGTTACTCTCTCAAATAAACATACCCAGATAACGTTACTCTCTCAAATAAACACACCCAGATAACGTTACTCTCTCAAATAAACACACGCAGATAACATTACTCTCTCAAATAAACACACCCAGATAACGTTACTCTCTCAAATAAACACGCCCAGATAACGTTACTCTCTCAAATAAACACACGCAGATAAAGTTACTCTCTCAGTAGGGTTAGTAGTCTTGAGGTGCAGTCTGTCATTTATTTATTTATTTTCCTGACCAACATTGTCACCCCTGCTCTTGTTGAAAAATGTGTGAGTGTCTTGGCAAATGTAACTGTTTGTTGTTGTTGTTGTGTTTTGTTTTTTGTTGTAGTTTTTTGCTTTTAGGCTGAATGAGTTTATTGTTCCATCACCTGGAAAGGGAAATTACGGAATGCACATTGAGGTACAAGCTGAGTACAAGTCAAAGAGGAGTAGTCCTTCCTTACCCATAGATGTTGTGGCTAATGTCTGTCTCCCAACAAACTGGGCGGGGCCCATCCCATCAAGGAAGTCACTGAACTGGGCGTCAGAGGCCAGACACATCCCACTGTAGTTCAGACTGGGGAGGAAGAGGAGAGAGAGGAATCAGAATAATACTATTAGGACACATCCCACTGTAGTTCAGACTGGGGAGGAAGAGGAGAGAGAGGAATCAGAATAATACTATTAGGACACATCCCACTGTAGTTCAGACTGGGGAGGAAGAGGAGAGAGAGGAATCAGAATAATACTATTAGGACACATCCCACTGTAGTTCAGACTGGGGAGGAAGAGGAGAGAGAGGAATCAGAATAATACTATTAGGACACATCCCACTGTAGTTCAGACTGGGGAGGAAGAGGAGAGAGAGGAATCAGAATAATACTATTAGGACACATCCCACTGTAGTTCAGACTGGGGAGGAAGAGGAGAGAGAGGAATCAGAATAATACTATTAGGACACATCCCACTGTAGTTCAGACTGGGGAGGAAGAGGAGAGAGAGGAATCAGAATAATACTATTAGGACACATCCCACTGTAGTTCAGACTGGGGTTTAGACATCTTACTGTAGGAAAAATAACATATGTGACACGTTCTGGTGAAAAGAACGTGGGTAGTGGTAGTCTAGTGGATAGTGAGTTGGACTTGGGATCGGAAGGTTGTGAGTTCAAATCCCGCCTGAAGCCACACCACTACTAGTGTGCCCTTGGGTAAGGCACTTAGCCCTCAGTTACTCCAGGGGGAATGTCCCTGTAATTCGTAATTGTAAGTCGCTTTGGATAAAAGTGTCTGCTAAATGGCAAAATTATTAAATTATTATTAAAAGGGCAATGTCGGCAATTCTCAACTCGCACAAATGAGCAAAAAGCTTCTTTTTAAAAAATGTGTTGTACGTTTTTTTTCATATTATGAAAGTTGAAGTGTTGAAGAGCCCATCCAATATAACAAACAACAGTTTTAGGAAGACTAAATAATAAAAATAAAATACTTTCTTAGAGATTCACTGTCTTGTCTGCCCTAGGCTACTGGTAAGTGAAACATGGCTTGTAAACAAATGTATGTTTAAGGACAGGTTCAAAAGCAAGTACTGTGTGATCATCTAATTATGTGTAGTATGTTATGTGTAGTGTGTTTTTAGCATGTTGATGTTCTATCAGCATGTTGTGATGTGCTAAACATGCAGTTAGATGTTCTTAATGAGGTTCGTTTTTAGAGCTAGCTATTAGCAGCTGTTTTGCATGTGTTTTGATTTAAAAAACTAAAGGACGGTGCAACTCCACTCTCCTTTAAAGCCACAGGCACAAAATCTGGTAGCCTTTTTTGGATCTATAAATGTATATGATATATTCCTTTTGCTTTACTCCAATGTTTACAAACAACAGGAACCAAAAAACACTGTAGCCTATAGCTTTAAAAAATCTACATACTAGACCTTTAAAAAAGATAGCACTCTAGGTTGTGGTGCCAATACCAGGCATTACATTGTTCAACAAACGTGATCATGGCCGCCCCAGTTGAAGTGACCACAAACTGTCAAATTCAAACATATGAATATCTTTCCCTTCTTCTCTCTCCTTTCTCCCCTTCCTTCTCTCTCGCCCTCTCCCCTCCCCCAATACCGCTTCCTCTCTCTCTCTCTCTCTCTCTCTCTCTCTCTCTCTCTCTCTCTCTCTCTCTCTCTCTCTCTTTCTCTCTCCTAATGGAGTCTGACAGTGAGGCAGGCTGTAGTTTGGGGAGGGCTTTGGTGTAGTGTGGTGAGGGCAGCACCAACCAGCCCAGAGCAGAGCAGAGTGGTCCCCTGGCAGCCAGCCAGACCAGGGAGAGCAGCTAAACCACTAGCCTGGGAGAGCAGCTACACCACTAGCCTGGGAGAGCAGCTACACCACTAGCCTGGAGGCAGAATTAAAAGGAATTACTTCATGTGTGATTTGTGGCAGCACCCCTCCTCCCCACCCCCAATAGAATGAACACAATGCCAACCCCAGGCCAACTCGGTGACTTCCTAGGCGAGATGGATGGCCTTCTCAGCTCTTTCCCTGATGATGGCACTCCGCTCGTACTACTCGGTGACTTCAATTTCCAATCTGAGAAGCTTCTCTCATCTGGAGTACTTGACCTTCTCCTCTCCTTCGGCCTTACCCTGTCCCCCTCTCCTCCGACTCATAAGGCAGGCAATCAGCTCGACCTTGTCTTCACCAGATCTTCCCACACTTCCAACCTTACCGTTACCCCTCTTCCAGTTTCTGATCACCAGAATATATATCCTTCTCCCTTCCCCTCAAAACTTCCTCTTCCCTCTCAGCCTCTAACCACTTAAGACCCTCTCGTCGTAACCTACGTACCCTGTCCCCCAGCGCCCTCTCTTCTTCTGTCCTATCCTCCCTACCCTCTGTCGAATCCTTCTCCCTTCTATCCACTGATGCGGCATCCTCAACCCTTCTCTCCGCTCTCACCTCATCCTTCGACACCCTCTGTCCACTAACCTTGAAGCCAGCTCGATCCTCTCCTCGAGCTCCCTGGCTCTCTGAAACGCTACATGCTTGTAGACTAGAGCTCAGAGCAGCTGAGAGGAAATGGAGAAAAACTGGCCTTTCTGATGACCTTAACCTCTATCACTCTCTCCTTGCCAACTACGCCTCCTCGGCATCAGCTGCTAAAACATCCTACTATCATTCAAAAATACATTCTTCTGCCTCTAATCCTAGAAAACTGTTCTCCACTTTCTCTTCACTCCTTAATCCACCTCCTCCCCCTCCTCCTTCCTCCCTGTCCGCCGATGACTTTGTCACCTACTTTGAAAAAAAGGTGGACGACATCAGCAGCACCTTTCCCCCCCCACCGCTCCCTCCTCCCACTAACAATGCTAACACTGTTCCCACTAACAATGCTAACACCCCTTCCAAACTCCCCCCTCGACACTCGATCTCTGGATTGTCATCTTTTCCCCCCCTCTTCCCCGATGAGATTCTCACACTTATCACATCAAAGCGGGCAACCACATGCCCTCTTGACCCCATCCCCTCCCCCCTTCTCCAATCCATTTCCGCCGACATCCTTCCTTACCTTACCACCCTAATCAACTCCTCCCTATCCACTGGATCTGTCCCAGCGGCCTTCAAAATAGCCAGAGTCAAGCCTCTCCTCAAGAAACCTACCCTTGACCCATCATCTGTCCACAATTACAGACCGGTATCCCTTCTCTCCTTCCCTTCCAAAACCCTTGAACGCGCGGCATCTAAACAACTGATTGACTATCTCCGGAAGATGGATCACTTAGACCCCCACCAATCCGGCTTCAAGGCTGGGCATTCCACTGAGACTGCGCTCCTTGCTGTCACGGTGTTCGGTTCTAGTAGGGTTAAATGCTATATTCTGTTCAGCCTGGTTGTAAAGCAAGCCATGCTAACCCATCGCTAGTTCAAACAGACCGTAGTAGACTTTAAACAACAAAGAGACACGGAATTCATCATGATTATTATTTTCTTGCGCAGTGAGAGTGAATCCCCAGGTCTCGAAAGACCTCGGATTCAAACTGAACTTTTCCTCTCCTGAGCCAGTCTATTTATTCCCAAACAGAAAGACACACATACAGGAAGACACACACACAGGGGAGGGGGGGCCAAGCCCCGTGAGGAAGCCCACATTGCTAAGAACATACATGGAAAAGGGGGAGGCAGTCTGATGAACAAAACAGTGTTTTTAACATAAACACTAACCTGGGAATGTAAGCAGTTTCATGGAAATGTTTACTTAACATATACATTCCCATGGACTGCTCTGCCCAACACAAACATTCTCATGGAAATGTACAGCGTTTAGCAAAATCAGATTTACGACAGGGCCCCTCTGACAACACAATGTCAGGAAGGGAAACTACCCAGGCTGGGATAGAAGATAAGGAGTGGAAAGGGGCCTTGTATAGTTGTGCTTAAGAAGCACACAGTTGAATTCTCAGAATAGAACAGAAATGTATAGAGTTCATGTACTCTTCAAAATGTACTCTTCAACAAACATATTCACAACATTAAACATTTATGAAAACATTATTCAAACCTATCATTCCCTGCTGTTTTTCATAATTTATCACGATACAAACATTCGTCTCTTTATTCAGGTAGTTTAACTTTCTTTCATATTTTCTAGTTTAACTGTCATTCAACATCGCCGTACAGATCACAGACATGAATCTCAATTTGGATTAGAGGTTCTCAACTTGGGTTAGGTACTTAGGTTCCATCATAATTTCTCGAATCAACATTTGTTTGTACAAGTATTTCTGAAATCAGTTTGTTAGTCATAGCTCTGAAGCAGGGGAAGACACAACAAACAATCATTACAACAAAGGAAATCTGCATGTGGTGTTAAGCATCACACATGTTCCTCCTGCCACTGCAGTCAATAGGTCAAGAGTCATTCAGTTCTGGAGTGTCATCAGTCTGATCTGATCGATTTCGCGGTTCTGGGCTTCGTTTATCGTAAGGGATGCATTTACAAATGTCTCTAATTGATAGTTCAGGGTTTCTTGTCATCTGGGACATTACTGCCCCAGACTGGGTCGTGTGCCTGGACGGGCGTCTCGTTTGGGTCGTCGGGAGGATTTGGTCCCCTCATTCTAAGAGGTAGTGGATCTGAAGAATTCTTCACCGGGTTTGAGACGTACTATTCACTAAATGAATAGAACCCCTTTGTAGCCCGGGCTTCCACCACTACCCGTCGTTCGAGGGAAACAATGTCACTTTCTTTCAATGGCTTTTGTGTATCCACGTATCTCGTTCTGCAATCTTGACAGCAGTTGAGATGCTCAGCAGCACCCCAAATGGCCCAACCCACCGCGGGCTGCCAGTGTTATGATGAGGATCTGGTC
>NC_137685.1:27015592-27063092 GCF_963989245.1 Nansenia antarctica | reverse complement strand
TTTCCTCTCTAGTTAATTCA
Source organism: Nansenia antarctica (assembly GCF_963989245.1). Lineage (NCBI taxonomy): Eukaryota > Metazoa > Chordata > Actinopteri > Argentiniformes > Microstomatidae > Nansenia > Nansenia antarctica. The sequence goes on along the minus strand of NC_137685.1, from coordinate 27,063,072 downwards.
CAACCATACACACGTCTGTGATTGGTTGGATTCATTTCTCTCTCTGTCCTCTGTTCTCTGTCACACTCTCTCACATAGCCCCCACCTGTGTGGTTTCTCCTCTGTCTTAAAACGCACACACGGCACAGCCCCCACCCCGTGGGTTTCCTGCTGTGCTCCTCTGCTGTCTCAAATAGCCCCCACCCCGTGCGCTTCTCCTCTGCTCAAACGCACACACCGCACCGTGGGTTTCTCCACTGCTCTCTCTGTCTGTCACTGATCATACAATATCCCTAATCTTTTGCACTTAATTCTAACACATAACCTTCCTAATTCTACACTTTTTTAATTCACTTTCAGTCATAGTTTCAGTTCCATTCTTAGTCTGCTGTTTACCTAACACGAAAGGATATACATTTATTTTTCAAAATGGATTCTTTTCGTATGTCAAACTCACAGTCTAATTTCCATTAGTCTACTGTTTACATAGCACAAAAGATATCCTAAATTTTTCAAAATGGATTCTTTTTGTATGTCAAACAATTCCTATTTTGTACAATTTAGGATAGATAGACTATTCATTTCGATTGCAATCTTTCTTTTTCTATTATATTTACCGGTGTCTTTGTTGCCTGTCTGGTCTGGATTCCGTCAGCCGTCTTTTTGGAGAAGAAGAGGAGGAATTGACATCTAACGTCACCGGCCTGGAGCGAATTGGCGTCCCAGGACTTTCTGCTGTCGCGACAGACTTCGGCGTGTCGTTCCCCCTGGTCTTCTCCCAGACGACGTAGGAATCCGTCTCGAAGGACCCTGTGTTCGGTTCTAGTAGGGTTAAATGCTATATTCTGTTCAGCCTGGTTGTAAAGCAAGCCATGCTAACCCATCGCTAGTTCAAACAGACCGTAGTAGACTTTAAACAACAAAGAGACACGGAATTCATCATGATTATTATTTTCTTGCGCAGTGAGAGTGAATCCCCAGGTCTCGAAAGACCTCGGATTCAAACTGAACTTTTCCTCTCCTGAGCCAGTCTATTTATTCCCAAACAGAAAGACACACATACAGGAAGACACACACACAGGGGAGGGGGGGCCAAGCCCCGTGAGGAAGCCCACATTGCTAAGAACATACATGGAAAAGGGGGAGGCAGTCTGATGAACAAAACAGTGTTTTTAACATAAACACTAACCTGGGAATGTAAGCAGTTTCATGGAAATGTTTACTTAACATATACATTCCCATGGACTGCTCTGCCCAACACAAACATTCTCATGGAAATGTACAGCGTTTAGCAAAATCAGATTTACGACAGGGCCCCTCTGACAACACAATGTCAGGAAGGGAAACTACCCAGGCTGGGATAGAAGATAAGGAGTGGAAAGGGGCCTTGTATAGTTGTGCTTAAGAAGCACACAGTTGAATTCTCAGAATAGAACAGAAATGTATAGAGTTCATGTACTCTTCAAAATGTACTCTTCAACAAACATATTCACAACATTAAACATTTATGAAAACATTATTCAAACCTATCACACGGAAGCCCTCCACTCTGCCCAAGCTTCCTCCCTCTCCTCTGTTCTCATTCTCCTTGACCTGTCTGCTGCCTTCGACACAGTCAATCACCAGATCCTTCTCTCCATCCTCTCAGACCTGGGCATCTCTGGCACCGCACACTCCTGGTTTTCTTCCTACCTGGCGGGCCGCTCCTACCAGGTGACCTGGAGAGAATCGCTATCTTCTCCACGAACCCTCTCCACTGGAGTTCCCCAGGGTTCCGTCCTAGGGCCCCTACTCTTCTCCCTCTACACCAAGTCTCTTGGCTCGGTAATCTCTTCACATGGGCTCTCCTACCACAGCTACGCAGACGACACTCAACTCTTCCTGTCCTTCCCCCCGTCTGATGTACACGTGGCAACCCGTATCTCAGCATGTCTCGCTGACATTTCAACTTGGATGGCTGACCACCATCTCAAGCTCAATCTTAACAAGACTGAGCTCCTCTTCATCCCCGGGAAAGCCTGCCCTCTCCAAGACTTCTCCATCACAGTGGAGAACTCTACTGTAACCCCCTCCCTGACAGCCAAGAACCTTGGAGTGATCCTGGATAACCGACTATCCTGTGCGGAGAACATTGCAGCAACGGCTCGCTCCTGCAGATTCCTCCTCTACAACATCAGAAGGATACGACCATTCCTTACCAGAGAGGCAGCGCAACTCTTGATCCAGGCACTGGTCATCTCCCGCCTGGATTACTGCAATGCACTCCTGGCTGGGCTCCCCGCTTCAGCCATTAGACCTCTGCAGCTCATCCAGAATGCTGCTGCCCGGCTGGTATTCAACCTCCCCAAATACTCGCATGTCACCCCTCTCCTTCGCACCCTGCACTGGCTCCCGATAGCAGCTCGCATCAGATTCAAGACCCTGGTGCTTGCATACCAGGCAGCTAAAGGGACAGCCCCTGCCTACCTGAAGGAAATGGTAACCCCCCAAACCCCTGCCCGCTCACTCCGCTCCTCCACCTCGGCTGGCCGACTGGCCCCACCTCCTCTACACAGCAGTCGGGCTGCCCGATCACGTCTCTTCACAACACTGGCTCCCCGCTGGTGGAATGAGCTCCCCACGGCTGTCAGAACGGCAGAGTCACTACCCATCTTCCGTCGTAGACTGAAGACCCATCTCTTCAGGTTACATCTTAACTGAAGAGATCTTCCGACCCTCACCACTACGTCTCCTAAAGACACCCGCTTTCCCCTCTACTGTGTCCCTAGAACTTCTATTGCCCCCATTGTACTGTTTCTCAGTTTCTCCAGTAATAAAAAAAAAAAAAAAAAAAAAGTTTTAGTAGAAGGCGATAATAGGGAGAAGGTTTTTCCTCCTATCAGTGGCCCCGGGCCCGAGCTAGAGTACTCTTCCTGCAACGAATGGTGGACTGCTGATTCACATGCTTAGTATTCAAATGTATTGATTGTAAGTCGCTTTGGAATAAGGCGTCTGCTAAATGCCAAAAATGTAAATGTAAATGTAAAATGAGAGGAGGTGGATGAGCTGGGCTTCCCACAGGTGGAAACAAAACATGACATGACTATATTTATCTATATGTGGTGAGGTAGGAAGTGCAGAAAACAGAAGAGAGAGAGAGAGAGCAGAATTGTTGATTGATAGATTGATATAATAGGCAAGGCGACTGTAATGGAGGTGGTTTAGAAACCACACTCTCATGAGTAACATTATTTGCATTAGCGCCCCCCTAGATGAGTGTGAGTATGAGTGTGAGTGTGTGTGTGTGTGTGTGTGTGTGTGTGTGTGTGTGTGTGTGTGTGTGGTGTGTGTGCGAATGCGAGTGCGAGTGCGAGTGCGAGTGCGAGTGCGAGTGCGTGTGCGTGTGCGTGTGCGTGTGCGTGTGCGTGTGGGTGTGTGGGTGTGTATGGTGTGTGTGTGAGTGCGAGTGCGAGTGCGAGTGCGAGTGCGTGTGTGTGTAAGGTTTGGGGGGGTCGCTCTGTTGGTTGAGGGACCCTTTGGCGTCCTCTGGTGTTTATGTATGTATGTTTGTCTGTCCTAATTACTGTGATTGTTACCGGGTGTGTATGCTTTGGCTTAGGCTATTTATATCCCTCTGTGTCTTCCCTCTTTGTCGGTTGTTCACTATACGTTACATTAGTTGTGTGTGTGCGTGTATTTTTTCGAAAGCCTTATCGTTACTCGCCTGCATAGGAAATAAGTATCGAAGGACTATTGTAAGTGCATTGCCTTGCCTTACACCGTGTGTGTGTGTGTGTGTGTGTGTGAGTGTGAGTGTGTGAGTGTGAGTGTGAATGTGTGAGTGTGTGAGTGTGTGAGTGTGAGTGTGAGTGTGAGTGTGTGTCAGGCTCTGATGTGATGAACTTCAATCAAATACAATCAGACAGAATCGTTTCCCATGATGCATTGCCCTCTCTCCTTGAACCCTCTGTCAGGGGCCCCAGGGTCCAACACTTACTGGCTTTATCTTAGCGGGCTACAGTCTTGTAGGGTGCACACAAGACCTGGGTTCATACCCTCTTGGACAGTCACACCATCTCTGAAAGGCATTCATTTCAGCAATGGGACAGGGTAGCACTGTATGCTGTAATCTGCAACCTAAAACCCTTGATTATACCTTTCACTTTGTTGGAGGTTACAGCCGCGTCACGTTACTAAGCTGATTATGGACTAATTACTCATCATTACTGGTTAATCCAGCACCGTCCACCATCAACTAATGCGCTAGGTACCGATGGGGTAAGAGATAGGCACACATGCATGCAATTAATTAGATATTAGGCAATTAAGATAATGCAGCTTTCTAATTCCTTGAGCTCCCCCAGCTCCCCCTCCCTCTCTCCCTCTCTCTCTCTCTCTCTCTCTCTCTCTCTCTCTCTCTCTCTCTCTCTCTCTCTCTCTCTCTCTCTCTCTCTCTCTCTCTCTCTCTCTCTCTCCCTCCCTCTCTCTCTCTCTCATTGAGGTGTTGAAGACCTTAAATTAATTTCCTCCTCCCCATGTTCAAGTTTTGACCTCGATTCCTCATGTCCCTCCTCCTCCTCCTCCTCCTCTCTCTGATTCTCTGCTGATCTATTTTTACTGCCCTGCTGGGACGGTCCAAGCCTGCTGCCTGCCACACATTCGGTTAGGCTCCAGAGTCTCTCTCCGGAGAGTTCCCACCCCTCCTCTCACCCATCTTCTGCCGTCACGCTCCTACTAAGTTCACTGTTCCTTCATCAGACACCACTGCTCTAATTACCTGGCCAAGCCTTACTCTATATACTGTACCTCCCAAAACCTACATGTAGCGTAGCACTACTGACAAGGAGAGGAGGGACCAAATACAGCTGTCAACATTATACTCTTCTGTTAAAGTCACAATTTGTAATTCGTTAAGCCGTTTTGGGATGTATATAAATAGATAATATGTGGCATGACGTCATCGAACTGCGAAACGGGCGCAAAGTGGAAAGGCTTCAAAGTTGCGTTTTTGCAACAAAAAATAATAATATCTGATTTCGTTTTTTTGTCACCAGACACAAGTTAAGGTTTTGAACTACCCACTCGTTATTTTTTCGAGCAGTTTTACGATAGTTAAATACGTGTACTTAGTCAACAAAATAAGCTTATTTTTCGCCTAAAATCTGCTGGGAAATCCTCCCTTGTGGGAGGGGTTCCAGGTTGTTTCTCATTGGTCGATCGACTGGCGACGGGGAGGATTCAGGAAGCAGAGTGCTTTATTTGTTTACACCAGAATGTGTTCGACCAGACTGAGACTCTGAGGTAAGATCTTCTATGTATGTACATAGCGCCTTTGTTAGTTGTTAGTTACTAGTTGAAACCAGTGTGTTCGTGTATTTAGACATTTCTTTATTATTACCCACTAGCAACTAACTGAAAGCACATTGTTCCTGGCCACCATTGTTGTTAGCATTCTAGCATTGTAGCTCAGAAATGTCTGTCTAAGTTGAAAGTACGGTTAGTAGTATGTCTACGTTGTAAACGTTGTAAGACTCATGTTCAGTGTGTAATACTGGAATACTGTAACATGTCAAGTGTAATAGATTACAGAAATGTTAAAAGTTTAAAAACATGTGTTCCTTTGTTTGTTATGAACGAGCTAGCCGCTAACACTACTCTGAATACTAGCCTAGTGACTAGGTAATTATCATTGTCATGTATTAGGCTTGCTATTTTATGAACATGGTATGGTAGTATTTTATGAACATGGAGTGCCAGTAACTGTAGGCAATATTTTAATGTACTATCTTCCTTTTGTTGCAGCTTTGATGCCCCCCACCCCACCCCACCAGACACAGCAGCTCAACAACTCAGACCCAAGAGCTCATTGTACCCGTCTCTCTCCACAGTGTTATAGTACCTGTCTCTCTCCACAGTGTTATAGTACCTGTCTCTCTCCACAGTGTTATAGTACCTGTCTCTCTCCACAGTGTTACAATACCTGTCTCTACCTGTCTCTCTACCTGTCTCTCTCCTCTCAGCTCTTTAAACACAGAGTACCTGTCTCTCTCCACAGATATATACACACACACACAGATATAAACACACACACACACACACAGGGTATGGATTATACACTGACTGTTCTGTCGAAGATGTGACAGCAGCAGTGAAACCAGACAGACCCAGACAGAACCACACACTCTGGCAATATTTTGTTGAATAACAAGAACAGTTGGGCATAGATACAGCATTTTGAACTGTGTCATGATTTATTATCTATTGATAGTCAATTCACAGACCTTGCATGCTTACCTGTGTATAGTCTGTTGTATGTTGAACTATAAGGCTGGACATTGACTACTGAGCACTACACTATTTCCAGCACAAGACATCAGCAAATTACTCTTAATGCCTCCATAATAATTAGCTGGCTAATTAGCTACAGTAATAACATTGATAGGTGATAATGTTAGCAATATCTAGCTAAGTACTGTAAACTTCTCTTTGAAAAGTCTATCTGACCCAGTGACTAACACTAATGTTTGCACACTGATTGTACTTTGCACAGCTTGTCGCACCATTGTTCTGCTGTAGTGCGACTACCATCACTTATACTTATCACTTTATTACTTATTATTGTGACTATGTACCTTGTTGAAGAACCAAAGCGAAATATTTTTATTCTTGTGTACTGTAAAATAAATTCTGATTCTGATTGAAGACTTTTTTGTATCATTAAAAGACTAACAATAACAGTTACAACAACCATAAATAATAATAAGCTGGGTAATTAGCTTAGGTAATACCTTGCTAGGTAATAATGTTATAGCTGTATAACTATAGCTGTCTGACCCAGTGACCAGTATTGACAGCTGATAGCTGTCAATCTAGAGGGGGAGTGGTTGGGGGTGGGGTTGACCAGCTATTGTTACCGCCCATTACCTGCCGGTGTGAAGGTGTGAAAAAGTCCCAAATCTTTGAAAGCCGTTTCCTCAGGATTTAGTTTTCAGGGTTAACAAGTTTCAAATACTCATGTTGTCTTACATTTTCCCCCGATGTCTATGTATGACACATCATTTGAAAGCTTACAATCTGTAGTTTAAGCATATGTAAAAAACAGAAAAATGACTTTGCCCCCTCTTTGGTCATTCCACCAGATCGCGTCACATATACACTCACCGGCCACTTTATTAGGTACTCCTCTTCAACTGCTCATAAACACACATATCTAATCAGCCTATCATGTGGCAGCAACTCATTGCATTTAGGCATGTAGACATGGTCAAGACGATCTGCTGAAGTTCAAACCAAGCATCAGAATGGGAAAGAAATGTGATTTATGTGACCTGAACGTGGAATGGGTGTTGGTGCCAGAGGGGCTGTTTTTAGTATTTCCGGAGTATATAAGTCGCTCCGGAGTATAAGTCGCATTATTTAGAAATGTATTTTGCAAAATCCAAGACCAAGAACAGACATTTAATCTGGAAAAGCAAGTTATTCAACTACACAATAGAACACAGAACAACAGGCTGAATAGGTGTCCGGCAGTGGTGTGCCGTCAGGGCCAGCAAGGCCTTCTCTGCTGGCCTAAACATCATCAGAATATACATTTTATTTTAATATATATTTTCCACAAATATGTATTAATGATTCCCCATAGTCTATTCTCTTCATTTCATAGCTTTCCTCTTGGTTGCGCTGCTTCCAGTCTCCGATTGAGATTTGGAGGGCTGGCCTTTATGTTAGAGCTTTTATCCAATCAAAATGTGTTGCTAGGGGGCTCAAAAATCTGCCCGCCTTCACATTAAACGGTGAAGCGGATTCGACCTGTAACTTAACGTTGGAACGAGAAAACATGTGGCGTACCTAGTAAACCTACGTAGATGCGAGCAAAAGCAACAACGGCGCCTGCTGTAAGGCTCAATGATGTCAGCACCCAGCACGTCTTTTGATTGGATACGCACTATTGCTACGCACTATTGCTACGCACTATTGATATTCACTATTGAGATGCGGAACTATGCCGGTAGATGTGAAACTTTTGAAAGTGCACAGGGAAACGGAGCCTCACAACGAAAGCTTTCGTTGACTGATCGATAATACTGATCGATTGTGTCCTGTTTTTGGGTAAACAATAACTTTCATTTAGGGGACAGGATGAAAGCGCCAAGTCCACAAACAGAGGAAACTACGTTGAGCTTCTTTCTTTTCTGGCTGAAAACAACCCAGATTTACATTACCACCTGTCCACAAACAAAGTGTTTACTGGGACGTCAGGCAAAATACAAAACGACCTGATTTTTGCTATTGCTGAAGTGATGGAAGAAGAGATCAAAATGGAGATTAAAAAGGCACCCTTTGTCGCTATTATGGTGGACGAGACGACAGAAGTGGGTAATGTAGCGATCTTAAAGATGTTAGTTTAACACTCTTCATTGTAAATGCGGATTTATTGATTAAAAATGCTTCGGAAATATTAATATAACTCTGTTGTACTTGTCTGACTATGTTAAGGTGATGCAACGCCCGGTTATACTGTGTTTCTGTCTAGTTTCTAGAGCCATGGCGTCATAACGATGGTATTAAGAGGTAGAATAATTCAGGTAGGAATGTGTCGGACATCACTGAAGGCCTAGGTGTGAAATGCACCGCCCGCCACTGCTGTCCGGTATGTTAACGTAACACATTAACAGTTATTCAGCAACACAATAGCATAAAGAACATACCTGGGAGGCTCAATAGGCTAAATTAACATAACAAGCCAGCTAGTCCAACAAGCAAGTTACCAGTAAACAAGTTCACCAAGCTCCCGTTAATGTTTCAGTTAATTTCTTCAGTGGTACAGGAGCAGCATATAGTTGTGACAAGCCCAGAGCGCCCTCTTGAGGCTGTAGACGGTAATGTAAAACTATGAAAAAAAGTGCGACTTATAGTCCGGAAAATACGTGTGCTGATCTACTGGGATTTTCCCACACAACCATCTCTAGGGGTAACAGAGAATGGTCAGAAAAAGAGAAAATGTCCAGTGATCGGCAGTTCTCTGGGCGAACTCCATTGGTGGTGTAACGGTGTGGGGGATATTTTCTTGGCACAAATCTTCAGCAACTGCGTGATGCTTTAATGTCAATATGGACCAAAATCTCTGAGGAATGTTTCCAGCACCTTGTTGAATCAATGCCACAAAGAATTAAGTCAGTTCTGAAGGCAAAAGAGGGGGGAGTCCAACCCGGTACTAGCAAGGTGTACCTAATAAAGTGTCCGGTGAGTGTATATTGATTCAATTGATTCTTGAATATTACTTACATAGTAAATGCTTTAAAAACCTGTCTTACCACCATCATAACAAAAAATATGGGGTTGTTTTATTAGAATATTTATGAGCAACAGGATGTTACAGAATGTCTGTCCTTGCATCCAGACACTGTCTATGAATTTGAGAGTGGTCTCCTCAGCTGTTTATGTGGCAGGGCTGACCTTTTGCTGTTTTTCGAAGTACAGATTTTGGCTTTAAATGTGTCTAACACAAAGATAGAGTAATCAGATCTATTTTCATGAATGATGCCTTTGCACCCATTACATTATTTAAACAAACATTCTCAATCATCATCACGCATCATTACGTCGCCAGAGTCGCCTCCAGCGCATTCATATGTGCATTTGTGACACGGTCTGGTCATTTGCATCAAAATGTTATTAGACTTTTATTTTGAAACACGGAAATACATTTCAACTTTGTTGAGAGTCACAACACAAACTCGCTAGTCAAGCCAAAATACTGCAATGCAATGGATTCGGTGAGTAATCCCCACTGCTACCTAGTTAACTATATAACACTACTTTATATTGTTAGCAGGCTCACAAAACAAGCTGTGTTAGTTGACTACCGATGTGTCACTTATTTTCAACATTGCTGGAATATATTTACATTTTTCGAAAGAAAAGTCTGAACATTAAATCGGATGCCGACTTGCGGACCAATTGACCAGACCGTGTCACATTTGTTTATGTTGGAAACTAATGCCCACTTTTCATCCGATGTTGGAGGTAAGGGCATGGTTGCATTTTTTTGTGACAAGAGCATTAGAAATTACATAATCTATTCAACATTGTACTTTAATCTCTCTGTGACCTCTCTCTCAAACCTTACCACCTCTGCCCTCTGCCCTCCTCCCCCCTCCTCCTTCCTAACTTAAAGAGAACCATCAGTCAAAGTAAAGAAATTACCAAGAGAAATACATACCAGGGGAGGCTAGTGGAGGGAAACATTTGGCTTATTGTGATGGGTGGCACAGAATGAGAAGTGGTATCAAACACTTATCAAGAATGAAGAAAAAGCTAAGGATGTGCTATATTCCACCACAAAACAATAAGTAGTTGGCCAACAAGTAGTTGCTTTGTGGTGGAATAAAGCATTTGGGATCAGCAGATTTTGTGCGCAGGTTTTTCTTCATTTTAAAATATTTTTCGGCCTAATATGATGTTTGATCCCGTTCCTCATACCGTTCAATGCATCGCAATGAGCTCGTCCTCAGATTTCACCCTCCACAGCGCTAACTTGGACCTGACATCAGTGGGAATAGATCACAGATATACCGGTATACTGTATGATTAAAATGGGATGGGATCCATCCATCATAGGATCATATATTAAGCCTACCTAATAAATCAAACAACTGAAAAGACAATAACATCCAATAATCCAATGACGTCATTTCAACATTTCAATCCAGTCCTCATCGGAACCAGACAGAATGATGCTCTACAGACCGGCTACTGTAGGAGGATAATACAGTACAATTACAATAATAGTCATTCATAATACAGAACTCCAACAACTTGCGCATCAGTTCTCCTTCAAGCGGGGGCTTTTCAGAGGAAACCTAATCAAGGTAACGGACCTCTATTCTTCTATTCTTTCTGCCCCACCGAGTTTTTGTGACAGCTTGTTTATGTAAAGATGTATTATTTGTTATGTATTCATGAAATTCATAAGATCCAATAAAATATGGTAAACCATCTCTGTGTATACCAGCAGTATATAATCCTCTCGACTGTTCAATGCCCCCTATTCCTATTCCAGCTCAATGAGATTGATATCCCCCTCCCTCTGATGCTGTTTCCCAGGCAGAGGCGCCACCCATCGTATCATGTAGGACTGAGCACACAGCCATACAAGCACACAGCCATACAAGCACACAGCCATACAAGCACAGTGGGCCATAGTCTCTGATGGCTCTCTGTGCAGATACAGCAGTTCTGGCAGGCACAAGGCTAACATGTCTCATGTTGGCATGACAAGGGAACCACAACCTACAGAGGGAAGACATGGTCGTAACACTTTCTATGAGCCACACACACATAATTACCCTATGGGACAAAGATTAAGCCTCATCCTGGACTAAATATGAGCGATCTGGTGGTCTAGTGGATAGTGAGTTGGACGGAGCGGAAGGACATGGGTTCAAATCCCACCTGGGAACATCACCATTAGTGTGCCCTTGAATAAGTCCACTTAGCCCTAAAATAGTCCAGGGAGAATGTCCCTGTAATCTCTAATTGTAATATAAGTTCCTTTGGATAATAGCATCTGCTAAATGGTAAAAATGTAAATCACACTTTCAATGGAAAATCTTAATTGAGGACGCTGTTTTAGTATAGGCTTAATCTGTGTTTGGAAAACCAGGCCTATATAAGTGTGTTGATAGAGCTTTATGTTGCACTTGGGGGGAGGGTGAGGCGCAGGAGATAAAGCTGCCGTCTAATGATCACAAGGTTGGCAGATCGGCGGTTCAAGCCCCGGCTGGCCACATGCGGAAGTGTCCTTGGGCAAGACACTGAACACCAAAATTGCTCCCAGTGAGCGGGCCGGCACCTTGCATGGTAGCTTGCCGCCATTGGTGTGTGAATGGGTGAATGAGAGGCTATTGTAAAGCGCTTTGGATAAAGGCGCTATATAAGTCAGGCCATTTAGCATTTTATTTATTCACTTATAAAAATAAGATAAACTCCAAGATGGTGACCAATCATCATTCTGGCCCATGTCTTTCCCTTCTGATGTGAGTATTCAATTTCACACATACAGTACTGCTGTCTCACTGCTGTCTAGTATGAGTCAGGACACTAGGGTACAGTGTGTATTATAAGCTCATTGAGTTCTCCTATCCCCAGGGGGTTAAGAGGGCAGGGGTTCTCAAACATTGTGGGGTTCTCAAACCAAATTGACATTAATCATTTCCTGTGACCCCAGCAACTTGATTGCGGGCTATGCCAACACATAATAATGACGTCCAAGTGTATTTTAATCACTTAAAATATGATATCTAATTGGTTGGATTTTAACCCTGTTCATCAGATCAAAGAGGTTAGTTTGATTTTCTCAGGGGACCCCCGATTTGAAATCATGGATCCATACTCCATCAGTGTGTCCACTGTGATAAAACATGAGAGCAAAGGGGAATTGAGTGTTCACATTGACCAGGGGTGTGTGCAAGGGGGCAGGGGGCAGTGTGTCCACTGACCTCTGACCCTAAATCAGTCAGAGCTTCAGTCTGGCCGTGCAAGTTCTGATCAGCCGGTGGTGCTAATGTAGGCAGGGGTTTAAACCGGGGGACCTCTCGCATGGATGACCCAAATGTAAACCATTATAACAAGTGGACATCTGAATGGTAGAAGGGCTATATATCTGAGCATAGAAGTCACAGGCTGGGCTACCTCATCTTACGGCGAAAAGATACACCGTAAGCATCAACCTCAGCAGTGCGAGTGCGTTTCATTTCGGCGCCCATGTTAACGGGTTAGAGCATGTGGTGTATTTTCGCTGTTAAGAGTGGGATTCCAAATCACCTCTGCTACGCTTACTCAGCACCACAGACAGAGGTAGGACGAGATTAGATTCAACTTTCTTGTTATTGCAGAATACAAGTATCAGACAACCAAAGGCAGTTTAGCATCTAACCAGAAAGGGATTTACAGTTTGTCATTGCATAGAGTTCAACCAAATGCATTTATGCTCTAGAGGGGGCATCGAGGCAATGGATCACAGCCATTATAGGTGACCCCAGAGCAATTAGGTGTTCAGTGCCTTGCTCAGGGACACTTCGACACAAGGCCCACTGGGGATTCGAACCGCTGCGAGCTGCCGACTTTGCGATCATTATTAGACGCCAGCTCTACTGGTTGAGCCACAGGCGCCCCCCAGGAGTGCAAATAGTGATATAAAACATGATCATGATTGTGATAGGACCACTCCCTCAGTGCGAGACAGCACAGACCAACAGAGGCACAATGTAGGATGGTACTCACTTGCCCTCTGAGCCGTAGCTGTTTATACTGTCCTCGATGGACTCATGGCTGGCCTGGCGGACCGTCCGGCTGGGCATCTCTACGGCCAGCCCTGTCTCCGTGCTCCTCTGGATGCCCTTTAACCTCCGACCCTCAGCATCTACGGGTCACATGGTGGAAAAAGACAAACACAGGAGGGACGACATTAACAATGAGCCGGAAGGACAGGATGAGGATCAACGTTAAGGTCCAAGAGTGGTAAACATTGTACTGTTGTATACAACATAAAGACTATACATTTCATACTTCACATATAAACAATAGGTATACATTGCACGTTATGTCATACACATCTTGTACAGTTTCATACAGGATGAATGACTCTCAGTATCCCCCAACCCCCCCCCCCCCCCCACACACACACACACACACACACTTGGATCTGACTCCCCCCTGACCCTGATGATGAGTGGGACTGCTCAGAAAAAATAATAATACATTATATATTGTAGGCCTATTATAAATATCAGTTTGTTATATAATATTTGTTGATGATTACATAATCAAATGTAGTCTACTGCAATTACTTGCATTACTACTGCTGCGGTAGCTATAGCATGCAACACAACTGAGAGAGTTGAGTACAACTGAGTACAACCTTTCTGGTGGGAGGTGTGGGGGGGATGAAGGGCTTGCTGCATCCTTTGTTTGTTGATCGGAAACGATCAAGAAGCGATCATTGAGAATAAGATGACCCTCCCCCATGCATCAACCATTACATCAAGTGATTGTAACTCACTTTAGAAACTAGTTCTTCTTACTTAGCCTACACGTTTATTTGTCAAATACATGCTCTGCGTGTTTCTATTTGTGAGAATTAACACTTAATCAGCCGTGAGGTGTCATTTGATCCCTGTACTGTGAGTACAAAAAAAATTATACCTTTGCACTCGATCAAATTTCAGGACCCTCCTTTTATGACTTTTCCTAGATATGTGCGTTCTACCACCCAGCATCCTTACATTTTCAAAATCGAACACAAATTCTGTGTGTTTCTGTGTATTTGTCTTGGTATTCGACTGCCATCTTTTCCTCCAAGGCTGCAATTCTCTTTTATATCAGCAGAGGTCGCAAGGGGACACACACTGTGCTCAATCTTCAGGCTTCAGTGCTGAATTAGATACAGTGGATGAGACTGATATTTGTAACATAATGTGTTTATATATAGGCTATATATAGCAATAGTGATACATAAGATATGTATATGTACAGACAGTTATGAAAATTATCAACTGTACAGTATGTCTGCCAAATAGTGGGGGGCCTGTTCCTTGTACTACATATAGTTGCAATTTCTGGGTTTTCTCCCTATATCGGACCTGCACATCTAACATCCCCTTTGGGCTCAGTTTCTCTCCGGAATATGTCTTGAGTACGCAAGGTGCCGTGCGCAAGGTCCTTGCGCCGGCGCCCCAGCCCTCGTTTATTCAACCAGTGAATACTATTTCCAAACGCACAATGTTAAAGCTAAGCTTAACTCTGCTGCATAAGCATTCACACTTTCTCCCTCTTTCTGGTCCCGCTTATGGAACCGAAAACTTTCTGCTATAACCAGCAGTTTGGGAGACAGATTAGTCTGCAATACCCCTATGAGTTCTGTAATCGTTTTACTGGATGGTTTCTCCGGAGCAGTCAAATCACAGAGCAAGCCATAGGTCAATCAGACTCAACAAAGCAGGCACTTTCTTATTATCTTCTATATTGTTGACAATAAAGTATTGCTCTAGGCATTCTGTATAAATTGCCCAACTTTCCTGAGTTTCATCAAACACGTACATTTTACCAATCTGTGCCATCTTGCCTGCGAGTCTCCGGGCCTCGTTAACTTTGGGCTCTACCATTTAGCCGCCAATGTCTCTTAAAAACTTTCACCGTCGGAATCAGACAAAGAGTAGTAGCCTAACTGCCTCGCACACAGTGAGCAAGTATCCTCGTCGCCATTTGTGGTGTCTTAGCTTATATTATACTGTAGAATAACGACAGAGAGGTGCTACATTTGGTTTACAACTTTAGTGGTAGAACTCGGTATATCAACAAGAGTGCGACCAGGCGCACACAATGACGTAGGCTCTTAAAGGAGTCCGGTCTTGTTTTTTCACAACAAGACTTGTTTGGCTCGATTGTGAGGTTTCACAATTCCCGACATGAGGACCTTTTAATGAAACAGTGTCACAAATGTTCTGTTAATGTCTGCATCGCCAGCATTCTTGTAAATGCTCACACACATTCAAGAAAGTTAAGCCAAGTAGTCCTAAAATAAGGGTGATATCTGTATTGCTAATTCACAAGTAGCTGTCCAAACTTTGTGACACCTTTCTGAGAATGAGATAGCCAAAAGGTAAAAAAAAAATTGCGAGGGCAAATCATTCAATGCTTTGCTTTGGGGAAGCATACTATATCTTGTTAAAAAATAGGGGGGGGGGGGGGGGGGGGGATCGATTTGCACCAGGTCTTGTGGTTCTCGTCTCCTTCAGAAGTGAGTACAGTACATGTCATAATCCTTCTCTCAGACCACATGGGAAGCAGGGGACAGGTTTTGATTGAGTGCTTCAGCAGGCTTTCAAACAGTCTTTGACATTATCAATCTATTTTTAACATGTTTTTTACACACATACACACACTCACACACACACACAAACACACACACACACACATGGACACTCGCATGCAAGCTTGCACACACACACACACACACACACACACACACACACATACACACATGGACACTCGCATGCGAGCTTGCACACACACACACACACACACACACACACACACACACACACACACACACACACTCATGCTATAAAGGTTATGTTGAGATGAGAGCATAGTGATCATAGCAAGCCTGAGATAATGATTATAATTCTGTGTCCAGTTTTACATCAACAACACCAGTAGGTGGTGTCAGGGGTTGAGGTTTCATGATTCTAATAATGTGACTGAGAACATTGCTGCTTTTTTCATTTTGCTCACTGGGAAATGAAAAATATTTGGGTTACATGACTGGTTTCATATAATTGCGGGCAGAAATGCAAACAGGTGTCTCCACCCAGGTAACTGAATTTCATCCTTAGATGGCTGCAGTACAGGCCTGGCAGAGGATCACCAGAGACCATACCCAGTGTCAGGTGGGGTCAATGGGTCGCAGACTTACGGCAGTTGCATGCAAAGGATCGTCGACCAAATACTAAAGTGAGTGCTTAATTTGGACATTTGATATACAGTATCTGTCCCATCACTATTGGGTAATCTAGAATAAGGGGACTACGCATACAAATGGTTGTAATTTCTGAATGTGAAAACCAATATGAACACAAATACCATCAAATAAAAGCTGAGCATCTCTACCGTGACCTCATAGTCATTGTTAGATTTCAACTCCAAAGTGCTGCACTGCCCTACAAAGGCAAAAGACCTTAAGTGAGTAAAAATAACTTTAAAGTGGTTTTGTTGTCCAGCTAAATGAATTGTAGGCAGAATATTGGAAATGGCAATACTTTTTTATTTACATGAAAAACTTGAGCTTAAACTTGTCTTTTGACACTTACTCGGAAGTTAATGTACTCTGCGTTGCATTATCTGCAGAATAATAAGGCCCAGTCAAAAGGCATTAACTTGATTACTGATCACTCACTTGATTACTGATCACTATATAAAATCAGTATATGATAATAATGATAACATCTACATAAAATCTACTGATCATGGCACAATTAGGCTTAACATAATAACTCATGTTTTGGATTGAATTAGATGAATGCTAGAGTAGGCTACTCAAGAACTCATGTTATGACTTAAGTAAGAGTTAACCCTCTATGGCACGCATTATGAATCCAGTTGGGAAAAACATTTTTGGAGTGTTTTTTTGTCTTAGAATAGACCAGTGTAATACATCTCAGCACCAAGCTGCAGCCCTAACCACATATCCACAGCTAGGTCTGGGGAAAAAAGGACACTCTGTCACTAGAAATACTGAAGAAAAAAAAAGATGGTGTTGCTATGGGAGACGAAAAACCAAAGACATTCTGAAAACACACATCCTGTAGCTGTTTTCAATCCTTTTAGCATTTTGGAGGAAGGATCATTATCTGTTCCGTGGTATAGCGAGTGTAACGTCTCGTCTTTCCAATGATATATCCAGCTAAACAACTGTGTAAGGAGGGAAGGGATGCGTTCTGCTAGAAGAAAGCCACAATCTGTAATCCAGGAAAAAACTATACAACGTCAGCCCAACACATAATGGAACTCCAATACATGACTACATTCAGTTTACTACATTCAAAAACCTGTGTGCAAGTTTGCATCCACCCTCTGCGTGTTGCAAGGACATTGAACTTGCGTTTCGAGAGGAACCACAATACAACAACCAATTTCCAAGAAGCGTGGAAACTAAGACATGAATCAGGATGGCAGGACAACTCCTCCCAACCCATCGTCGTGAAATAGATAATACTGGAGTCCGGTATGATGTAGAACACGGCGCACACACACGCACAGACACAGATATAGACACACACACAGACACACACACACACACACACACACACACACACACACACACACACACACACACACACACACACAAACTAGGCCTCATTAACCAGTTCCCCAGTGAGGGAGGTATAAATGAAATCAGCACAGTTATTAATGTCAGCTTGATTCATTTATCAAACTGACAGTCACACGTCTGAAACAGAGGGGAAGGCAGAGAGTTAAGGGGAATTATTTTTAAGCAGCACCTGGTCATAGTTCCCTTTATTGGATGATTTACAAGACATGCTAGGTCTTATAGATGTTCATGATATCATAGAAACAGATGTGCCGATGTATTCTTATCATGGAAATCTCAGCAGATACATTGTGCTAACGTTGTACCACTTCAGTTACGAACCATCTATATCGACCATCTGTATGTGCTCATTAATAATGTAAAAAGGATGTTTTGTAATGTTTCTAATTGGAATAAATGTACCATTCCAGTTGCAAGGCAGGGTGTTATTGACTCAACACACATGCGTCGATACTTGTGTTCATTGTGATCATCAATTACCCCATCATATAGCACCTCACTCTTCAGTCCTACATGAATCACCTATCAACCACCTGATCAGCCAGTGACTCATGGATCCATAATGATTTTGAGGTGTGACAAGGAGGTAGAGGTGTTGTGATGGAACGCACAGCCTCTGGGATGCATCCCAATTCTCTACCCCTCACCCAAAAGAGTAAACGTATTCACTTCTCCATAGATACAAACAAAATCAAACAATGACTGTGAGTTCATAGTAGAGTTTCTCAGCTTTTATTTAATGGTATTTGTCTATTGGTTTCACCATTCAGAAATTACCAAATATTTTATGCATAGTCCCCAGTAATGGGACAATTGGCTTGACACGTGTTTCTGGTTAGTCAGGTGAGTTCTGTCACATCATTTGTGCAGCATAAGAGATCTGTCAATGTCTAGTATTGATTCTAGGCTTTGCATTTGCCTTTGGAGTCTGATATTGGTGTCTGTCAACATGAGGACTAAAGTGGTGTCAATGAAAGTCAAGGAAGCCATTATTAGACTGAAAAAGCAGTTGTCTTTTTATCAGAAACATCATGCCAAAATCAACAGTTTAGAACATCATTAAAAAAGCAACCAGCAATGGCAAACAGGTTAGTAGACCAAGGAAGACTTTTACATTGGATGACCGAAGAAAGCTCACCATAATTAAGAAAAACCCAAAACAACCGTCCCACAGATCAGGAACGCTCTCCAGGAGAACAGTGTGAATGTGTCAGAGACTGCCATCGGCAGAATACATCTCCAGACGAACTATAGAGGCTTCGCTGAAAGGTGCAAACAACTAGTTATCTTCAAAAAGGATGATCACTTAAGGTTTGCAAAAAAAGTACCTAAAAAGCCTGCAAATGTCTGGGAAAAGGTATTGTGGACAGATAAGCTAAATATGATCATGATCATGACTGATTGTAAGTGGAAAGTTTGTAGAAAAAAGGATCTGCTCAAGATTTACAGCATACCACCTAATTTGTGAAACACGGTGGAGGGGGTGATAGGGCATGTATAGCTGCCACTAGAACCAACTAACTTGTCTTAATTCATGATGTAACTGCTGACAGCAGTAAAATGTTCTGAATCAAATTAAATCAAATCAAATGTTATTTGTATAGTGCATTTCTCACAAAATGTGACCCAATGCGCTTCACAGAGAACAAAGAAGATAAAGCAACAACTAAGATGGACATTTAAAACCACATGATGACAGAACACGCAAGCAAGGGCGAAAAACTAAACATATTTTGTAACACAATGAAACATATTTTCTACAAGCAAATGCCTCCAAATTCATTGGATAACGCTTCATCATACAGTAAGACAATGACCCAAAACACAAGCCATAGCAACTCAGGAGTTTTTCAGGGCCAAAAAATGTTAAGTTCTTGACTGGCCAAGTCAATCTTCAGTTTTAAATCCAATTGAATGTGAATATAATTTCCTGATTAAATGCATGTTTGTTCAGATTTTAGGCAAAAATACCTCAAAACAAACAGCAACTGAAGATGGCTGCAGTACAGGCCTGGCAGAGGATCACCAGAGACCATACCCAGTGTCAGGTGGGGTCAATGGGTCGCAGACTTACGGCAGTTGCATGCAAAGGATCGTCGACCAAATACTAAAGTGAGTGCTTAATTTGGACATTTGATATACAGTATCTGTCCCATCACTATTGGGTAATCTAGAATAAGGGGACTACGCATACAAATGGTTGTAATTTCTGAATGTGAAAACCAATATGAACACAAATACCATCAAATAAAAGCTGAGCATCTCTACCGTGACCTCATAGTCATTGTTAGATTTCAACTCCAAAGTTCTGCACTGCCCTACAAAGGCAAAAGACCTTAAGTGAGTAAAAATAACTTTAAAGTGGTTTTGTTGTCCAGCTAAATGAATTGTAGGCAGAATATTGGAA
This sequence comes from Nansenia antarctica, assembly GCF_963989245.1. NCBI lineage: Eukaryota > Metazoa > Chordata > Actinopteri > Argentiniformes > Microstomatidae > Nansenia > Nansenia antarctica. The sequence continues at coordinate 27,042,814 of NC_137685.1, read as the reverse complement.
ATGGCAATACTTTTTTATTTACATGAAAAACTTGAGCTTAAACTTGTCTTTTGACACTTACTCGGAAGTTAATGTACTCTGCGTTGCATTATCTGCAGAATAATAAGGCCCAGTCAAAAGGCATTAACTTGATTACTGATCACTCACTTGATTACTGATCACTATATAAAATCAGTATATGATAATAATGATAACATCTACATAAAATCTACTGATCATGGCACAATTAGGCTTAACATAATAACTCATGTTTTGGATTGAATTAGATGAATGCTAGAGTAGGCTACTCAAGAACTCATGTTATGACTTAAGTAAGAGTTAACCCTCTATGGCACGCATTATGAATCCAGTTGGGAAAAAAATGTTTGGAGTGTTTTTTTGTCTTAGAATAGACCAAATAAACATAATCTAAAGACATTTTCAATAAATATTTTTTGGGGGGTACTTTTTGGGGTGCGTTGCCTTGAGGCAACACTGTGCCATAATGGTCAGTCAAAGTCAAAGTCAAAATCAGCTTTATTGTTAATCTAATATATGTACAGACATACAGAGGGCTGAAATTGCATTTCCCTCTCATGCACGGTGCATAGTAAACAAAAACAATAAATAACAATATAATACGACAAGATTAGACATAACTATCTATACAAAAAATACTAGATAAAAGATTTTAAATGTGCGGTACAATGTACAGGGGTGGAATACAATAGACAATAGTGCAATAGTGGTAATTGGCTCAGTATAATAGAGTAAAGTGGCTAAAGTACATACATGTAAGTAATGGTAAGTAATGGCATGGAGAGTGCCCCCGAGAGGCCCCCGAGAGGTGCCCCAAGAGAGGCACGCCTGCCCCCTGACAGGTGCGCCTGACCAGTGTCATGGTGTCAAGGTGAATCCATAATGGTACGGTGTTGCCTCAAGGCAACATTTGCAACTTACCATAATGGTACGGTGTTGCCTCAAGGCAACATTTGCATTTTAACAAGTTTCCATTACTTAATTAGCAAATAAAGTAAATTAAACTATTAGAAGGTAAGCTTTACTCAGCTATTATTATGAATATATTTTTTTCCAGATTGAAAAAGGCCAGGAAAATATGTTTTCAGACGATGTTTGTGGAGAGAAATGTCTAAGCTAATTCTTGTGGGAAGGCCTGGAAGAAAGGGATGCTGCATGGCCTCCAGAGAGACATGTGACAAATTCAAACACTGCTATTGGTTCCTTATGACCCTGCCTCTTTTTCTAAGTATTGCATCATAACTGGGGATGCATTGTGTGAATGTAAAAGGCCAATAATGGGTATGTTGCCTAGAGGCAACAAGGTGCCATAGAGGGTTAAGAGTTAAGTTAAGTTAAGAGTTAAGAGTTAAGAGTTAAGTTAAGTTAAGAGTTCAACCAGCACGCCATTCTGTTTCTAAGGGGAGGTGCTCCCTCCTTGCCTCTCCCTGGATTTGCCGCAAATCCGCCGCAAATATGGCCGATTTTGACTATGAAATGTATTGGAATCATACAGAAATCTATAACACAAATCAGTGGACAAATCTTAATATTTACTTTATTTTATTATTTTATATTTTCACTTTTCATAATAGATATTTTCATTGGAATATCATAAGGGAGGCTCTGCCTCCCCTGACCGCACATCCCTGTTTCATAGGGGAAGATTTCAACCACTACGACTTTGTTCTGAGGGGCAAGTCGGAAAGCGAGTGGCACTCCAAAACAAGGGGTAGAGGTAAAATGAGAAATGGGATTGGGCCTTAATGTCATGTGTCTATGAGAAATGGGATTGGGCCTTAGTGTCATGTGTCTATGGGATTGGGCCTTAGTGTCATGTGTCTATGGGATTGGGCCTTAGTGTCATGTGTCTATGGGATTGGGCCTTAGTGTCATGTGTCTATGCTTAGTGTCATGTGTCTATGGGATTGGGCCTTAGTGTCATGTGTCTATGCTTAGTGTCATGTGTCTATGCGAGCCCTGATTGGGCCTTAGTGTCATGTGTCTATGCGAGCCCTGATTGGGCCTTAGTGTCATGTGTCTATGGGATTGGGCCTTAGTGTCACGTGTCTATGGGATTGGGCCTTAGTGTCATGTGTCTATGGGATTGGGCCTGAGTGTCATGTGTCTATGGGATTGGGCCTGAGTGTCATGTGTCTATGCGAGCCCTGACCCACTTGTGCTGTTTCCTTGGCTGTCAGTGGCTGGGCCAGTCTGCATGACATGAAAAAAAACATTCATTGCGTATGATTTACTTATAGCTGGCAAGCCATCTAGTTATTGTTTGTTTCCAGTTAGTAGTCTTGGGGCCGGTTTCAGAGACAAGGCTTAAGCCTAGTCCTGGACTAAATCACACTTTCAATGTAAAATCTCCATTGAAGATGTTTTTTAGTCTAGGATTAGGCTTAAGCCTTGTCTGTGAAACCGGCCCATATATGTGTCTGCATTTCAAAGCCATCTCTACCAACATCCTTCGAGAGCGATGGGCCATTCTTAAAAGCTAGATGTAACATTAGTAAAAACAGTGCACCACATTTGCTTTACACGTTATTCAAGCTACTGTGTGTGTGTGTGTGTGTCAGAAATGCTTCGATGACAGATCTTAATAGGCATAACACCGTAACTCCAGCGCTGTAAACAGTAACTTCACTTTGATGCGCAGTATCAGCACCATAAGTCAATTTGAGCGTTCCAGAGTACAGCGAATTGAAGACAAATAACTGTAACTGATGGTACGGAATTCTGCTTTGGCTTTCTCAAGGGCTACCATGTCTATAAGCACTAATTTATTGTTTAGTTTGTATTCATTAAGTCAATGTAAAAAAAAAACATTGGATTATGTATGGAAACTGTTTCTTGCTTCAAATTTGAAAAGAGTTAGGCAGTGTAACACCCACCCCCACCTCCACCTCCATCTCCCAAAATATCTCTGATATATTAATATACTGTGTGACGTCGACACTCCGAGGAGGTCATTTTTTGCCTTGTCCAATTATAGCACCATGTAGCCATTTTTAAAAAAAAAAGTCCTCACTGGCGCTTTTTTCTACATTTCCTCCATAGTTACCTCCCTAAAGTGTTTCTATCAAACATTATTGGAACATAGAAGGTAAAATATAGGCTCTGATCCTTGACACTATCCTTGGTTGCATGTTTAGAGAAATTGGTTAGCCTAAACAGTTAGCTGAAACTAAATACAGTATAAGGAAATATAATGAAAGATGAAAAGACAGTATATGTGTACATCCTCCCAGGTAAATTGTCAAATACACTCTGAAATAATTAAACATGTTCATCTTCAGTGTCTGCTTGAGGGCATACTATATTATTAGTATTATATATTATAACCATTCATCCTTTGCCTTACATTTGGCTGCATGGTTGTACTCCTAACATGAGTCATCCAATGTAACCGACATTGCATCCTAAAGTTTCTACTCTTCTTCCGGAAGTGTACACTTGTCTTTTTCACTCTCCTACAGGGATTTTAAAATTGTTCCACCAACCAACATTTAGGCAGAGAAGTAACATATTTCAAAACCAGTCATAAAAAAGAAACCAGACTTGTTTAAAGACTACTTTTCTAATTTCATTGCCTCAAAATGGATCAAACATACAGTACATCCTATACAAGGGGCTTTACAGGGTTTGAGATGTTATGGATGATATAATCAAATCAAATCAAAGTTTTATTTGTATAGCGCATTTCTTACAAAATGTAACCCAATATACATTATTGAAGATAGTAAATTTGGGTTTACAACTCAGAAAAACACAACCCTGCTGTTTCCAACCCCTGTGACTTTCTCCATGTTGTCAATGACAACTTCATTAAATCCCAAGAGAAACACATTCCATAATACAAATGAAATTTGACATTGATGCTGAGGACAGACGCCTTTATATCAATGTAGCAGAAGTGCGTCTGTGTTTGTGTGAGTGTGTGTGTGTGCGTGCGTGTCTGTGTGTAGGGCCATTGGTGCAGAGAGTGAGCGTGAGTATGGACTATCATTGTGTTAAGCCCTAAGTAGTCCCATTTTGCAAAGCCGATAAGCGCATGTTATGTAAATGGGTGAAACAAAACAAACTGGTCCTAATATACCTCACAGGTTAGCATATGTATGATAACGGTCTGATACAGGTTAATACATATGATATAGGTCTAGAACACCTCACAGTGCAACATATGCTGCAGGTCTAATAGATCACACAAGGCAGCATACAGTGTGATGTAGAGTAGGTCTGTCCTACACACTCCTTTGTCTTTATAGAGAGCACTGCATTATGGGTTACTCTAAGGTCAGAGTTTAGCTTGTATTATCCAGACCTCGTATTCATAAAACATATGTTGGTGCATATCTACAGCATCTTATTAGCATAAACAAAAGGAAGGGACGGGGGTGTAGATTGGCAATCTGTATGTGCAGTATGAGTTTCACATGGCAAATACGAGAAGACACTGATAACAAAAATGGAATGACTTTATACTGTTGATTATGATCTTTCTGTTCATCGCACGTGGATTATAATTTTTTAAAGGGATACTGTGGTTACTATTTAAGATCCATATCAGGAGCTTTGAGAGACGATATAAGTCTTGAGATAGTTCTGCTTTTGTAACAGCGGTGATTTGGAATCACACTCTCCTATACGTATACCCCTTTGGGCTCAATGCAATACCCCTTTGTATTCGCCCTGCCTGAGACAATTCAAGTGTCGCCCACGGATGATGAGGAGGATGTCTTCTTGGCCTCATGGTAGACATTTGGGTCTTCCACGTGGGAAAACCTGGCTTCGAGGCATGTCTGTCACACTTTTAAAGGAGGTGGAAATGTTTTGATGCCATTTAATGCCAAGTTACTTTCGACACATGACAACTTGTCCATCAAAGTCTTATATGACCCAGACTATAAGTGCTTGGATAATATAGGTATCTGGTTTGCAAGATACTGCTTCTTTTGCCACAATGGCGATTTAAGAAGCAGCACCGAAACAGCAGTGTGGGAGGAATGTTAACAAGCATAAAGAACTTCTGAGATTGTCTTCAATAGCTTCCACTTCCTCTCCTAGAGGCATTATAAAGCTGGCTGTGCATATAGATCCTCAGTGTGAAGTGTGTGTCAAAGAAGCGAGTGATAAATAGAAGAATTGGAAGCGAAAAGACAACTCTCTGAAGACAGTGAGAAACGCTGAGTGTCTGTGAGGTGTGGGTAGGAGGCTTGGAGCTTAGCGAGCAGAGCTCTGTGTGGTGCAGTCATTTTCAATCTAAGGAAGAGAGAGAGAATAAGATGTGTCTCTCAGTAGCGGCATATTAAAAAGCCCTATGGACATGTCTGAGGTCCTAGGCTCTCATCACTGCTGGGGTGCACCTCAATCTTCTAAAGTGGCATCCTCTCCTTATCCTTCCTTTTATCTGTAGAGACTGGTGGAGGTGAATGTAGGCATCCAGCTAACAAGGTACTACATAAAACATTAGCATGCGACCAAGCATTGTCCCATTGAGTCTCACACAAAGACTGCTGGTTGCGCTAGAAAAACGTTAACATTAGGTTACCATTCAGGATTAGGGTAAGGTTAGAAAAAGATGCATATTAAGAAGAAGTTTAGGCATGGAAATCACAAGAGGTTAAGGTAAAGGTTAATGGTTAGGGAACTGTTGGCAAAAAAAAGAAAAAACACTATTCAGGCCTGTATTCAAATCATCAACTCAGGACGTGCCTTGACACCCTTCGGCACCTCCTTGCACATCTTTTTTTCACACTCTTTGGCGCACTTCTCCTCACTGTCACTTGAGGGCACCTTGTAGCTATTGACCGCACGGTGCTGTACATGTGCAGTGTTAGCGGACAGGCTGTATCATCCACCATATTGCTTTGAACTTTCCTTTTTTAAAACTCTTATCAGGGCAAATGAAGGAGAGAACACAATGAGACACATTGTTCTATATGCAGTGTGACCTTATAGATTGGAGAGTAATGATCATCCAAGTTCCCTTTTAGTATGACCAAGAGTGTGCGGATGCAGTTATTTTGCACTCTATTGATACTCTTCAGTTCCATTACCTCAGCAAAGTCTGATCACGGATGAGCGGTGGTATTTCCACTATTTAGTATGACCAAGATTGCCTCAGAGTTGATAGCACAGTTACAAGTGTCTCTTTGGTGCAGGCCTTCCATTTTTAAACCAACTCAAAAGGTAAACAAGTCAACAAATGCAAAAAAGGCAGTGCAAATACCACAGGATTCAGCTAATATAATGAATATCCTTCAATGGATTGCCTCTATTTCCCCACAGAATAGACCTCACTTTCTCTATGAATCAATTCTTTATTGGTGACTTTTCTGAGTTGTTACTCCAACTTAGTCACACAGGTGTACTACAGTATATCTCCATCTCCTTCTCTCTCTTTTTAAGCCCTCTGTCTCTTGTCTCACTCACTTTTCTTTCTTTCTCAATCTAACATCTTCTTTCCCCCCTCCCCTCTCTGAGGAGGCCTCAGCCTCTGTACTACTCCCAAGCTCACTGATTGATAGAAGAGCAATGTTCAATTTCCTGTGGTAATATCGTACAGGTAATTACTACCCCATCATTACCTGCAGATTTATAGATCAGCCAGACCATTAGGAGAACATACGCAGGATTCTATTTTTCATAGTGTTGTTTCTATATTTGTTCACAGCATGATTTATGATAGCAGGAGGAAACCCTCAGGTTATATTCTTTAATTAGTTCAACATTGTTGGTTTTTGATATTGTTGGATTTTTTTTAAATATCTCACAGCCTATATTTATTCTGTGACTGACTAGTGACTTTATGCTAGCCTATAGGGTTGCAATAACCATCTTCATTCATATTCATAATTGTCACATTTTTGACTTGCTTTTTGACTTCTGTTCGGTTTCTCTGTTACTATACTTCTACAGGTGGCATTTGCTGTTTTTTTTAATTGTGTAACTGTTAAAGACTTACGGAGCCCCCCTGGGGTCACATGGTAGAAAAACATATTTGATGTGTGAATCTGTTCCCTCGGTTTAGTAAAGGCCCTACGAGCCAGAAAGATCGCAAGGATTCTAACCCTAACCCTAACCCTAACCAATGACTAAACCGAGGGAACAGATTTACTAAACCGAGGGAACAGATTCACACATCAAAAAACATTTCTACCATGTGACCCCAGGGGGGCTTCGTAAAGACTCAATGCAAATTTGTATTTAACTTTTATTTAGAAACTGAATATTTCAACACATTTATCACTATGGTGCTTTGTGTGTTTAGCCACCAACTGAGCCACATCAGTACAATTCTGGTCAAATTAATTGAACATAGAAAAACATTCACAGAAAATGTGTCATTTGTGTATTGTGCATGCTGCCTACATACGGTATAACAGTATCATGTGAAACAGCACTTAATTAGAGTAGCTAATTAAAGAAAATGTTGCCTTTTCTTACATCATTCAGTCTGCGCTCTCTGTTGTCTCTGTCTCCGTTCCCTTCCTCTCTCCTGAACCTGGGCCATACAAAGCCATCAATCTATGCGTCATACACTCCTGTTCCTGTCTCAGACATGGCAGGGGTCAGTCAGCACTGTCACTGAGCAGTAATCAGGGATTAGTGCCAGTACATCTCTCTACAGGTAATAATCCTGTTTGCTGGCTCCTTTCACCCACCTGCCCTACAACTCCTCCCCACCCCACCCCCACCACCACTACCTAAAGTCATCACCATGTTACTATATCTGTACCACTAACTAAAGTCATGGTAAATGGACTGACTTATATAGCACCTTATTCCAAAGCGCTTTACAATGGCCTCTCATTCACCCATTCACACACCAATGGAGGCAAGCTACCATGCAAGGCGCCGGTCCACTCACTGGGAGCAATGGGGTTCAGTGTCTTGCCCAAGGATACCTCGACATGTGGCCAGCCAGGGTTCGAACCGCCAATCTGCCGACCTTGAGATCATTAGACGCCGGCTCTACCTCCTGCGCCACAGGAGAGAACCCTCACCATGCTACTATATCACTACCTCTACCTAAAGTCATCACCATGTTACTATATCACTACTACTACCTAAAGTCATCACCATGTTACTATATCACTACCACTACCTAAAGTCATCACCATGTTACTATATCACCTCTACCTAAAGTCATCACCATGTTACTATATCACTACTACCTAAAGTCATCACCATGTTACTATATCACTACCTCTACCTAAAGTCATCACCATGTTACTATATCACTACCTCTACCTAAAGTCATCACCATGTTACTATATCACTACCTCTACCTAAAGTCATCACCATGTTACTATATCACTACCTCTACTTAAAGTCATCACCATGTTACTATATCACTACCTCTACCTAAAGTCATCACCATGTTACTATATCACCTCTACCTAAAGTCATCACCATGTTACTATATCACTACTACTACCTAAAGTCATCACCATGTTACTATATCACTACTATCTAAAGTCATCACCATGTTACTATATCACTACCTCTACCTAAAGTCATCACCATGTTACTATATCACTACCTCTACCTAAAGTCATCACCATGTTACTATATCACTACCTCTACCTAAAGTCATCACCATGTTACTATATCACTACCTCTACCTAAAGTCATCACCATGTTACTATATCACTACTACCTAAAGTCATCACCATGTTACTATATCACTACCTCTACCTAAAGTCATCACCATGTTACTATATCACTACTACTACCTAAAGTCATCACCATGTTACTATATCACTACTACCTAAAGTCATCACCATGTTACTATATCACTACTACCTAAAGTCATCACCATGTTACTATATCACTACTATCTAAAGTCATCACCATGTTACTATATCACTACCACTACCTAAAGTCATCACCATGTTACTATATCACTACTACTACCTAAAGTCATCACCATGTTACTATATCACTACCTCTACCTAAAGTCATCACCATGTTACTATATCACTACCACTACCTAAAGTCATCACCATGTTACTATATCACTACCTCTACCTAAAGTCATCACCATGTTACTATATCACCTCTACCTAAAGTCATCACCATGTTACTATATCACTACCTCTACCTAAAGTCATCACCATGTTACTATATCACTACCTCTACCTAAAGTCATCACCATGTTACTATATCACTACCTCTACCTAAAGTCATCACCATGTTACTATATCACCTCTACCTAAAGTCATCACCATGTTACTATATCACTACCTCTACCTAAAGTCATCACCATGTTACTATATCACTACCTCTACCTAAAGTCATCACCATGTTACTATATCACTACCACTACCTAAAGTCATCACCATGTTACTATATCACTACCTCTACTTAAAGTCATCACCATGTTACTATATCACTACCTCTACCTAAAGTCATCACCATGTTACTATATCACTACCACTCCCTAAAGTCATCACCATGTTACTATATCACTACCACTACCTAAAGTCATCACCATGTTACTATATCACTACCACTCCCTAAAGTCATCACCATGTTACTATATCACTACCTCTACCTAAAGTCATCACCATGTTACTATATCACTACCACTCCCTAAAGTCATCACCATGTTACTATATCACTACTACTACCTAAAGTCATCACCATGTTACTATATCACTACCTCTACCTAAAGTCATCACCATGTTACTATATCACTACCTCTACCTAAAGTCATCACCATGTTACTATATCACTACCTCTACCTAAAGTCATCATCATGTTACTATATCACTACTACTACCTAAAGTCATCACCATGTTACTATATCACTACCTCTACCTAAAGTCATCATCATGTTACTATATCACTACCTCTACCTAAAGTCATCACCATGTTACTATATCACTACCTCTACCTAAAGTCATCATCATGTTACTATATCACTACCTCTACCTAAAGTCATCATCATGTTACTATATCACTACTACTCCCTAAAGTCATCACCATGTTACTATATCACTACCTCTACCTAAAGTCATCACCATGTTACTATATCACTACCACTACCTAAAGTCATCACCATGTTACTATATCACTACCACTCCCTAAAGTCATCACCATGTTACTATATCACTACCTCTACCTAAAGTCATCATCATGTTACTATATCACTACCTCTACCTAAAGTCATCACCATGTTACTATATCACTACCTCTACCTAAAGTCATCACCATGTTACTATATCACTACTACCTAAAGTCATCACCATGTTACTATATCACTACCACTCCCTAAAGTCATCACCATGTTACTATATCACTACTACTACCTAAAGTCATCACCATGTTACTATATCACTACTACCTAAAGTCATCACCATGTTACTATATCACTACTACCTAAAGTCATCACCATGTTACTATATCACTACCTCTACCTAAAGTCATCACCATGTTACTATATCACTACTACCTAAAGTCATCACCATGTTACTATATCACTACCTCTACCTAAAGTCATCACCATGTTACTATATCACTACCTCTACCTAAAGTTATCACCATGTTACTATATCACTACCACTACCTAAAGTCATCACCATGTTACTATATCACTACCACTACCTAAAGTCATCACCATGTTGTTATATCACTACCACTACCTCGTCAACCAATAGCCAGTGATGTTGTGAAAGGTAGAAATGCCTCTTTTGCACCTTTTTTGGGTGAATAGCGTTTCCCCATCTTCTATGTCAATATTAACATAATTTTCTCCGGTGTCCAGTGTTTCCCACCTTTGTTTCTACCATGACCTCCCTGGCTTTAGCCATCACTATGCTACCACAGTGGTGTGCAGTCAGGTGAGGCAGGGTAGGCAGTGCCTCACCCAGGCATTTAAGAGAAAAAAAGAATATCAGTCTTTTTAAAATATTTATTATTATTTTGTTATCTTAAAAATATATATTTTTAAATTTATTTTACTCATTATTCTTAACTTTAATGTGTTTAAAATGTTGTTAAAATAAAAATGATGTAAAATGTGTTGTTTTAAAAATATAATGCATGCCCTGGCACCAGGAGAGTTTGCTCCCAAAGCTAGCTGATTGCTGGCGAGAGGCTGAGGCAGACTGTGCTTGTGCCTCTGTGCTATGCGAAGTGATAGACCAACAGTTTCGTAGGTTTGCGCATGCGTAGTCTGTTCTCACATTGTCTTCATTGATGGACGTTGAAGCACTGCCTCTGACGGCATGATTGACAGTTTGCGTTTGGCTTGCCGTAGCGGCATCCTCTGCTGTTCGCGCCACGGTTCTACATTTCCCCAGCTAACTTGAGATCGGCATCATGGATATTCAACATTTAAAAAGATTTTCAACCTTCAGTTTTGAGCAAAAACTAAATGTGATTGAAAATGGGCAACACCTGACCTATCTCAATTCACCCAAAGGAAGGGACAGAAGATTGTACGAAAATTTCAAACGGAATGGTACAAAAAAAAGGACTGGCTGTGTGGATGTAGCCAGGCTAACAAGCTAATCTGCTTCCCTTGCCTACTGTTCTGGTCTGGCGACAGCGTGTGGGTGAAAGGGGGCTACTGTGACCTGAACAATTTTCCAAGAGCTTTAGAGAAGCATGAAAAATCCATAGCCCACATCCACTCTCAGATGGCCTTGAAAACCTTTGGCAAAAGTCGCATAGACATGGCCCTGGATGAGCAGCACCGGCTGCATGTTACTGCACACAACGCAAAGGTAAAGGAGAACAGGGAATTCTTGAAAAGCCTAATTGATGCAACATGCTACCTTGCTAAACAAGAATGAGCATTTCGGGGGAACGACGAGAGCAGTAGCTCCATCAATCGTGGGAATTATGTCGAACTTTTACATTTGATGGCAGGAAAGGATGAGAAATTAGCTGCACATTTAAAATCATCAACTGTGTTTATGGGTACATCGAATAGGATTCAGAATGACATTATTGAAGCAATCGGTGATGTCGTAAGGTTTCATATAAAAAATGACATAAAGGCTGCATCATTGTTGCACTCGAAGTGGATGAAACCACGGATATCACAAACAAAGCCCAAATATCTGTGATTTTTCGATATGTCAACAGCGACAGTGAAGTAAAAGAAGCCTTTTTGGGATTTGATGACATGGGCAATGACAGGCGGGCACAGGCAATATCAGAATATGTATTGACTGTATTACATAAATATGAGTGCATTGAAAAGTTAGTCGCCCAAACCTATGATGGAGCTGCAGTGATGGCCTCTGAGCTCAACGGAGTACAGGCAAAAAGAAAAGACAAAGTGCCAGAAGCTACCTTTACGCATTGCTATGCACATAAATTAAACCTAGTCCTTTCACAATCAGCAAAATACATTCCAGAGTGTAAAGTGTTTTTCAAAACTGTTGAAGGGCTCGCATCATTTTTCAGCAAGTCTACCAAACGCACACATCTACTGGATGAAATGGTGAAATCCCGCATCCCTAGGGCATCGTCTGTTAGGTGGAACTCAAACTCCAGGTTGGTACAGACTATCCTCCAACACCTACCAGATCTCCGCCAAGTCTTCCGGACAATGATGGAGAACACTGATGGATGGGACGGCGAGACTCTCGCTATGGCCTCTGGATTTCATCTGTGGCTTTCAAAAGCATCCACCTATTTTCTCTTGAATGTTTATGGTGACATATTGAACGTGACAGACGCGCTCTTTCGTGTTCTTCAGAACAAGACAATGGATAGTGGCCTATGTTGTGTGCGCGTCAGAGACACCATGTGTGCGTTGAACAATCAGCGCGAACAGTTTGATAGTTTATATGATCGTTTTGAACAGAAATGCAATGAACTGAATCTTTCGGAACACAATTCTCGCCACAGCAGATCCCCCAGAGATGAGAGGAGGAGACTGTTTTACAGTGTTCTTGACAACATCACTGTACAAATGAAGGCCCGGTTTGACAATATGAATGAGCTTGCTTTCCTTGGCCTCGTTGACAGCAAGAAATTTGCGGAGATTTCAGTTAATTTTGACTGTGACAAATTGGAAAGTCTGTCCAAATACGCAAAATACTTTGATCTAGTTAGATTAAAATCTGATTTGGTGGGATTATACTGTTCACAAATGGTCCAGGGAATGTCACCTGTACAACTGCTTACATTTTTGAGGGACAATGACCTGCAGGAGACAGTACCTCAGGCCACAAAGCTATTGAAGCTGGTCTTAACTATACCTGCTACAACCGCTTCTGTGGAGAGGACCTTTTCAGCATTAAAACGCATCAAGACCTACAGCCGAAATAGGATGGAACAGGACAGGCTTTCATCTTTGGCTCTGATTTCCATTGAAAAGGAGAGACTCATGAAACTAATGAATGCACCAGACAAGGAGGACTTCTATAACAAAGTGATCAGCATCTTCGTCCAGAAGGATAGACGGATGGACTTCATTTACAAATAAAGTAAGTGCCCTCCTCCCATTGGCTTTGTGCATGTTATAATGTGATGGTGGTTGTGGTGCACTGACACCAAACTCATTCCCGGACAGCGCTGCCTGTCTTCTCGCTCTCTCTGTCTCTCTCTCTGTCTCTCTCTCTCTCTCTCTCTGTCTCTCTCTCTGTCTCTCTCTGTCTCTCTGTCTCTCTCTGTCTCTCTCTCTCTCTGTCTCTGTCTGTCTCTCTCTCTCTCTGTGTCTCTCTGTCTCTCTCTCTGTCTCTCTCTCTCTGTCTCTCTCTCTCTCTGTCTCTCTCTCTGTCTCTCTCTCTGTCTCTCTCTCTCTCTCTCTCTCTGTCTCTCTCTCTCTCTGTCTCTCTCTCTCTGTCTCTCTCTCTCTCTCTCTGTCTCTCTCTCTCTCTCTCTCTCTGTCTCTGTCTCTCTCTCTCTCTGTCTCTCTCTCTGTCTCTCTCTCTCTCTCTCTCTCTCTCAATTTTCAATTTCAATTTCAATTTCAAAGGGCTTTATTGGCATGGGAAACATACATTTACATTGCCAAAGCATGTGAAGTGTGAAGATAAAAACTAAAACAAAAAGAATGTAATGTACATACAAGATTAAATAAATAGATTACATACTAGATTACAAATAATTAGATTACAAATAGATTACATACTAGAATAAATAAATGAAATAAAACGTATTTCAATTCTTATGGTGGTTTTAGCCCATTTGATTGCCTTTTTCTATCACAGCAGCTGACACATCTTGCTGCTGTGTTTGCACATTGCTGTACCTCACCCAGCAGATAATGGTAGCCTTTCGACATTGGTCAAGTCCTCAAAGTCTCCCTGGATGTTGGTGATCAGTGGGAAGTATGTGTCCCTGATGTCCTTGTACGGCTGGCAGGTAGTTAAGAAGTGCAGCTCTGTTTCCACCTGGTTTTGTGTGCAGTGGGTGCACAGTCTGTCTGGTCTGGGGAGCCAGGTCTGCCTGTGGCGGCCTTTCTCGATGGCCAACCTGGTGTTCACTGAGTCTGTACATAGTCAAATATTTCCTTAGCTTTGGGTCTGTCACAGTACTCAGGTATTCTGCCACTGTGTATTTTCTGTTTAGGGCCAAATAGCATTCCAATTTGCTCTGGTTTTTGGTTGATTCTTGCCAATGTGTCAGGTAGTTTTCTTATAATTTGGTTTAGTCTAATAGGTGGCTCTGCTTGTGACTGTGAGAGTCCCAGAACTAGCTGGCTGAGGGGGCATCTCCCCAGAGTCTCTCTGTGGGTAAGGGCTTTGTTGTGGAGCGTGTCAGGGTGACTTTCCTTTAGGTGGTTGTAAAATTTAAACGCTCTCTTTTGAATTTTTATAATTAGTGGGTATCGTCCTAATTCTGCTCTGCATGCGTTATTTGGTGTTTTGCGTTGGATACGAAGAATGGATTTGCAGAACTCTGCATGCAGAGTCTCAATTTGGTGTTTGTCCCATTTTGCAAAATCTTGGTTGGCAGGTGGACCCCAGACCTCGCAACCATAGAGGGAAATGGGTTCTATAACGGAGTCCAATAATTTGAGCCAGATTTGAATAGGGATGTCTAACTTGATGTTCCTTTTGATGGCGTAAAAAGCCCTCCTTGCCTTATCTCTCAGGTCGTTCACAGCTTTGTTGAAGCTACCTGTGGTGCTGATGTTTAGGCCGAGGTAGGTATAATTCTTTGTATGTTCTAGGGCAATTGTATCTAGGAAGAATTTGAATTTGTGGTGCTGGAGGCTGGATCTTTTTTGGAACATCATAATTTTCGTCTTAGTGAGATTCACTGTCAAGGCCCAGGTCTGGGAGAATTGGTATAGAAGGTTGAGGTGCTGTTGTAGCCCTTCTTTGGTTGGGGACAGCAGCACCAGGTCATCAGCAAACAGTAGACATTTGACTTCTGTGTCTACTAGGGGGATGCCAGGTGCTGCAGACTGCTCTAATGTTTTTGCCAAACTGTTGATATACGGTAGATGTTGAAGAGGGTTGGACTCAAGCTGCATCCCTGTCTAACCCCCCGGCTTTGGGAAAATAAGTCTGTGTGGTTTTTGCCAATCTTAACAGCACACTTGTTGTTAGTGTACATTGACTTTATGATGTCGTAGGTTTTTCCTCCAACACCATTTTCCAACAGTGTGAATAGCAGACCTTTGTGCCAAATTGAATCAAAGGCTTTTTTGAAATCTACGAAGCAGGCGAATAGTTTGCTTTTGTTTTTGTTTATTTGGTTGTCAATTAGGGTGCTGAGGGTGAATATATGGTCTGTTGTACGATACTTCGGTAAAAAACCAATTTGGGATTTGCTTAGGACATTGTTTACAGTGAGGTAATGTAGGAGTCTGTGGTTGATGATCATACAGAGGATTTTCCCAAGGTTGCTGTTGACACAGATCCCACGGTAGTTATTTGGATCAGATTTATCTCCACTTTTGTGGAGCGGCGTTATCAATCCTTGGTTCCAAATATTGGGGAAGATCCCAGAGCTAAGGACAATGTTGAAGAGTTTTAATATAGCCAATTGGAATTTGACGTCTGTGAATTTTAGCATTTCATTTAGGATGCCATCGACACCACAGGCCTTCTTAGTTTCGAGTGAATTTATTTTGTCCTGTACTTCCTTTAGTGTAATTGGAGAGTCTAGCGGGTTCTGGTAGTCTTTTATGGCTGACTCTAAACTTTGTAGTTTATCTTGTATGTGTCTTTGCTGTTTATTTTTCTCTATTGGACCAAAGAGATTGGAGAAGTGATTTACCCATATATCTCCATTTTGGATGGGTAGATCCTCATGTTTTTGTTTATTTAGAGTGTTCCATTTTTCCCAGAATTTGTTTGTTTTTATGGATTCCTCTATAGAGTGTAGCTGGTTTCTAACATGATGGTCCCTTTTTTTCTTTAATGTATTTTTATACAGTTTTAATGTTTCACCATAGTGAAGACGTGTGCTCTGGTTGTCTGGGTCTCTATGTTTCTGGTTTGATAGGTTCCTTAGTTCCTTTCTGAGGTTTTGACACTCGTTGTCGAACCATTTGTCATTGTTGTTATTTCTTTTCTTTTTTTTATTTGAGGCCTTTAGGTCAGATACGGAGGCTGAAAGGTCAAATATATTATTAAGGTTTTCTACTGCCTTGTTTACACCTTCACTGTTGTATTGAAAGGTTTTTTTCAGGAACTGGTCTAATAGTGATTGAACTTGTTGTTGTCTAATAGCGTTTTGATATGTTTCAACACTACCTTCCTTCCATTTGTAGTATTTTTTAATAGTGTGTAGTTTGGTAGGTTTTACTACTTCATGATTGGGTGTTGAACTGTTCAGATAGACTGTGGTTTTGCTGTGGTCTGACAGGGGTGTTAATGGGCTGATTGTGAACGCTCTGAGAGACACCAGGCTAAGGTCAGTGATGAAGTAATCTATTGTACTGTTACCCAGAGATGAGCTGTAGGTGTACCTACCATAGGAGTCTCCTCGAAGCCTACCGTTGACTATGTACAGTCCCAGTGAACGACAGAGCTGTAGGAGTTGTGACCCATGTTTGTTTGTTGCCTTGTCGTAGCTGTGTCTGGGGGGGCATATTGGGGAGGGGATGTTACCACCTCCTGGTAGGTGTTTGTCACCCTGTGTGCTGAGAGTGTCAGGTTCTCGTCCTGTCCTGGCGTTGAGGTCTCCACAGACTACAATGTGACCACATGACTGGAAATGGTTAATTTCCTCCTCTAGGATGGAGAACATGTCATCTTTAAAATATGGGGATTCAATTGGGGGGATGTATGTAGCACACAGGAGGATATTTTTCTCGGTTGAGGTAAGTTCCTTATTTATTTCTAGCCATATGTAGAAAGCTCCTGTTTTGATTGGCGTGATGGAGTGAGAGAGTTCTAATTTGTGCCATATTAGGATACCTCCCGAGTCTCGTCCCTGTCTGATCCCAGGTAGCTTGGTGGATGGTACTACCAGCTCTCTATAGTTGGCGGGACAGCCAGTGGGACCATCTCCTCTATACCATGTCTCCTGTAGGATAATTATGTCTGTGTTTGAAATTTCTTTCGTGAAGTCTGGGTTTCTGCTCTTAATGCCAAAGGCAGTCGACCTCAGACCTTGAATGTTCCACGATGATATTGCTAAAGATTTGTATTCCATGTTGTTTTTGTTCTAATGGTTTTAGTCCCGGACCATGACTGTGTAGAGCTCACTGAGCATCTGGTGTATGCTCAGGTCGTAGGGTGGGGCTCTGCTAGGTGTAGGTTTTGGGCTTCCTCTGTTCACAGCCTGCGCATATGTGTGGTATGGGGATGGCAGGGGCGGGGTGGGCCTGGCCTGGGGTGCAGCAGGGTGTCTATTTGGTGCAGCCGGGAGACCTCTGGGTGTAGCAGGCTGTCCTCTAGATGTAGCAGGGTGTCCTCTAGATGTAGCAGGGTGTCCTCTAGATGCAGCAGGGTGTCCTCTAGATGCAGCAGGGTGTCCTCTAGATGCAGCAGGGTGTCCTCTAGATGCAGCAGGGTGTCCTCCGGATGTAGCAGGGGGTCCACTAGATGCACCAGGGTGTTCTCTGGATGCAGCAGTCTGTCCTCTGGATGCAGCAGGGTGTCCTCTAGATGCAGCAGGGTTGTTCTCTGGATGCAGCAGGTCGTCTAGATGATGGTCTACGTGAGGTGGTGGTCTGATGGTCTCTGTTGCTCCTGTAGGATGTGTTCGGTCTGCGGTCTAGTGCGACGTCCTTCAGGGTCTTTGCAAAAATGGGGACTGTTGCCTTGAAGATGTGCACTTGGTCATATAGACTGTACTCGTCCAGGGTGGGGTGGGCCGCCAAGTATACATTTTGCTTCATTGCACACTCTCTGGATATTTCAGCGTTTATGTTTTTGATGAAGGCTGGGTGGAAGTCCCACCTGGGTAGCAGGGTAGAGATGACTACCTTCGCGTGAGGGAATGTGGAGGAGGCCTTGGTTATCACTCCCTTGATGGACTTGGCCACCTCTTCTCCCTGCTTCCTCAGGTCGTTTGTGCCAGTGTGAATGATGATGTGGCTGGGGGACCCCAGGTGCTCCTCTGTCAGCAGCTCCATTGCATGACTGGTATTCTGACACTTTAGTTTTAGAACTCTGTGTTTTGGGAAGAGTTGTTGCTCTTCCACATATCTCCCGTTTGAGTCTATTAGGAGTATAATTTGGGGATTTTGAGGTTCGGTAATGGGGTCTGATTGAGAAGGGGGCGCTTGAATTTGTGGCTCTTGGCTTGGAGGTGGTCCTGGTTGGCTGGTGTTGTCATCTTGATCCTGTTGTTCTGCTGGGTCCTGTGAGGGGATGGATGGCTCTTTCACAGTTTGTTCGCTGGTCAGCATTCTCACTTCCTCTTTGAGCTTTCGCACCTCTTCTTTGAGTTGCCTTATCTCCTGCTTGGAAGCCTCTTCGTTGACTTGGAGTTTTTTCACCACAGTCCAGAGAGCAGACAAGCCTCTCTCCCCCTCTGAGTCACTGAGTCTGGTTGGGGAGTTGTTCTTGTTCTGGACTGTTGTCTGCCCAGGTTGGGGTGTGTTGAGTGTGTTGAGTGTGTGTTCCATCTCCACTTGCTTTATCTCCAACAGTGTGAATCTGTCTCTAAACTCAGAGAGCGAATAGGACTCTTTGGTGGGAGGATGACTCTTTATTTGGGGTGTTTTTGTGATGTTATCAGCTGGAGGTAGGATGTCCAGCTGGCCTGTGGTGAGGGTGGGGGTGGTGGGGGTGTCGTCACCAGAGTGGATTGTCTTCTCCTGTGCTCTCTCTTTGATTCTGGGAAAGTCTTCCTCAAAGTGGTTCAGATTGCCCTGGATCATCACTGTTCCTTTTTTGTATACGTTTATAATTGTTTGTTCATCCTCTGAATTTATTCTAAGTCTCCATCCACAACTAAAACCTTCTTTTATGACAGAGGAGTAGTGGTCTATTATGGCAGCGTGCCACGCCTGGGGATTGTTGGTGTGGAAAATGAGGTTTGATTTGTTTCCATTTTTCATACAGTCAACAAATAATGTCTCTTGACTGCTCACCAGGAGCTCCTCTTTGTATTTCTTCCTTGCAGATTCATTTGTAATTCTTGCTGGAAACTCTACTTTGATGGCTTCTCTGTGGAGGTGTGTAGAGTCCAGGGAAGGATTAGAGGAATTTGCACATGTGGAGAGGGTGTGGAGCTCTGGAATATGAAGTTTTGCTTCCATTGTTGATGTACAAGTAAGGCTTTCACACTGTTCCTCTTCACACCTCAGGGTTATTGAGGTTGCAGGCTGTCCTTTAGTATCCAGGTTATAAAGCAGTACTCACTCTGGTTCACTGTTTTCCAGGTGTCAGTGTAGCTTCCCCAGTTTGTAAACAATATTTCGGTTAGTCTAATATAGATATAGTATTATAAGCTCATCTTCACATTTGAAAAATGCTTCTTGGTTGAAAATGGCTTGGGCCTCCATTATGACATCAGAGTTCTCAGTTGCCTTTTTTGAACAAGCTAATGTTAAACTAGCACTTAGCTCTTTAGCTCCTCTTGATTCAGATTTGTATCACGGCCCCACGAGAGTCCCTGGTCACCCCCAAAGGTCCCACCGTCTCAGAACCAGCCTCTGTAGCTAGTCAACCACGGGCAACCAGACGCTCTGCGATCTGATCAAAAAATCCTACAATTCAAGGCAAAAAACTGCAGAAAACTCAGGAGCTCACTCTCCTTGCTTCCAGTCACCAGGTGATGATGTCACTCTCTCTCTCTCTCTCTCTCTCTCTCTCTCTCTCTGTCTCTGTCTCTCTCTCTCTCTGTCTCTCTCTGTCTCTCTCTCTCTCTGTCTCTCTCTCTCTGTCTCTCTCTCTCTCTCTCTCTCTCTCTCTCTCTCTCTCCCTCGTCGTCTGTCTCATTCAGACGACCGAATAGCCTATAGCCTACGCATGTTACATTATGCTTAAGATAATGTAGGCTATTGCGTGCCGGTTCAAATGCTGTAAATCCTGTGTTGTTGATGCAGGTGAAATTATAATGTCATTGAGCTGTTTTGCGTGCTGCTGTAAATCCTGTTGAGATGCAGGTGAATGTAGGCAATGCCATACAGGCTGTTGCGCTACGCTGTGTAGTTATGAGATAACAATACATTTGACATTTTTTACCAGCTATTTGATAGTATAGTATATATGGGCTATGTGATTGACTTTATAGTATAGAATATTAGCCTACATTACATTACAGTCATTTAGCCGACGCTTTTATTCAAAGCGACTTACAATAATTGCATTTAACGTAGGAGTGTACTGCTTTTTTAAGGCAAAATGAAGAATAGCAAACAAAAAATACAGTATAGCAATATAGCAATAGCAATAGCATAGAGAAGAATAGCAAACTAACAATACAATAGGTGCTTAACAGGGAGGATTCTGGTAGTAGGCCTACTTCTTGAAGAAGTGAGTTTTGAGCCTGCGTTAAAAGATATAAGGGCTATTTGATTGTCTTTATAGTATGCGCTATGCCATTTGAAGTCTGGCTGCTGCGTTATTCGCATTATTTTTTTTAATAGCTCACTGCCTACCCAGCCAATGACCTCACTGCACGTTACTGTGCTACCAGTACCATCACCTAGAACTACCATGGCACCAGTGGCGGCTGGTGATAACATTTTTGGGTGGGGCACAGGTTATGGGGGCATGCTCCACGGGGAAGAATATCAACTTTAAAATCTGGATTTTAGCATGAGAATATATATATATAACTTGTATTAAAGGGCAAACTGCAAACACAACAAAAATATAATGTACAACAACTGACAAATCAACTGGAATAGTCTTTGTTAGCAGAGTAGACCTAATGTTAACAGAATGGACTTAAACCCTTTGTCTATCTGTGCAGCGGTAAGGTGAATAATTCTAGCAGCTCAAATGGATTGTACTGTCCAGACAGTTGTCTTGTTTAGCCATTCAACTAGGCATTATTTATTCAATGGAGAAAGACATGGAACACAATGCAATTGTGGTAATAAATGTGTTCTTTGTTACTTTCAAACCCTGTGTCCCTCCCCAGTTACACTACTTGAACATGAATTTTGCCCTTCGTTCCTTCAGGCCTGCAAATCTCTCAATGACTTTCTGGTTAAAGTCTGTCATTTCAATCACCAGTGTCTTCTCCATTGACATCATGGCCAATGCATTCAGCCTGTCCTCTGTCATGGTGTTCCGGAGAAAGGTTTTGATCCTTTTCAAGGTCGAGAAGCACCTCTCTGCCTCCGCCGTGGTCATGGGTGTGGTTATGAGGATCTTTAGGAGAGTGACAGTCTCTGAAAACACTTCTCCAAGATTGTTTTCCATAAAAAGCTGGAAGAGGTCCACAGCACCACGACAGGCTCTGAACTCCTCCTTGCTGTAGAGGAGATTGAGCTCGGTCTTCAGCTGGCTTCCACTGAGCATTGGGTAGGCCTTCAAGGTGCTGTTCAGTGCATCCTCCGGAAAGGTCCCCTTGTACTCTTCAAACCTGTCCCCCTGCAGCAAGGTGGCACTGACCAGGTGGTTTGTGAAGGAGAAGCGCTCCTTGGCGTGTCCAAGTATGGTATCACAGACCTACAGAGAGTAGAATTTAAAAATAAAAAGAATTTAAAAATAATAAATAATAATATGTACCCTGTTCTTTTTTCATGCTAGTGTTTTGGGAGTTCTAGCATTCTAGCGTTGAAAGGTTAAAGGTCCCATATCCTTTGAAAACAGTTTATTGTTTTTGTACTCAGAGGGCTTATGCCAACACTGTGAAAATCAGAAATCTGTACCTATTACAGTATTTCCATAATTTCCTAATTCATATTTCTCCATATTTTAATAATGCAGGGTATTTGCAACATAGCAATGACCAGGAAGTGAATTAATATATAAAATAATATATGGGACCTTTAATGTTAAAACTATACTGAGCACAGTTCCCTCTCCAAAATGTCAAATATAGTACTTTTCTGTTTTTAATAGCTCCTTATTGTAAATGATGCCTCAGGATAAAAAATATTTTTAGTCACATTTCTCAAAATTGTGTGCCTTCATTTTATTTAAACGAAGGCCTCCGGTGTAACATGGACTGTGACTGATTCTACAACATCAACTCACCTCTGCTGCAATCCTTTCATGGTCCTCTAGACTGAGTGCCCGACGTCTCTTTGTTGGCTGAGACCCAGCGCTGCTTTGCTCAACCATGGCATGGAGAGAATTTCTGCGAGGACAAAGAATTAAAAATAAGAATAAAACAGAGATAAGACAGAAAGTGAATAATAATAATAGATTAGATTCAACTTTGTCATTGCACAGAGTACAGGTACTGAGACAACAAAATGCACACACACGTTAATAATAATCATAATAAAAATAATCATATTAGGAATACTCATACCTGATCTTTTGTATGTCCTGCTGGAACTGCTGGATGCACTGCTGGATATGGACTGAATCTATCTTCTTCTTCTGCAGCTTGGCATAGAGGAAGTCCACATGTGGCATGATGTGGTGAAAAAGTTCCAGAAAGAACTTTAAATCCTGATTCTCCAGTAGCATAGCGAAGGCTCCTGCTTCTCTGACGGTGTTGGGGTCAAAGTTATTGTTGTCTCGTATGCGTTCAAAACAGCGAATGAGGTCCTCTCTGTGCTCAAACACCGTATTGATGGAACGGCTGTGAAAGTTCCATCTGACGTTGCTGGATGTTGGCAGTCGATGGGCCACTACTTCATCAAGAACAGCTGTCCTCTTGGGTGACTTGGAAAAAAAACTGGCAAATCCACTGAGGTCAGAAAAGAAAATTCTCACTCTGGATATGCTAGAGGTGGCCTGTTGCATTATCAGGTTGAGCTGATGTGCATAGCAGTGGATGTAGTGAGCATTTGGGTACACATCTTGTATTCTCCTCTGAACACCTGAATTGGCACCCCTCATCACGCTGGCTCCATCATACGCCTGGCAGATGAGCTTCCCTTTCTGAGCATCAGGGAGGATGGCAGCAAGACGTTCTTTTAGTGCTGTGGCAATGGACTCGGCTGTAGCTGACTGCAAAGGGATGAACTCAAGAAATCTTTTTCTTGTGTTTGTCATCAATGTAGCGCAGCACAAGCACAAGTTGGTTATTTGTGGCAATATCCATTGTCTCATCTGCCTGGATTGCTAAAAAATCACTGCTCTGGGCTTCTTTGATGATGTGTTCCTTCACAACAAACAGCATACATTGCAGTAGCTCGTTCTGGACAATTTTTGAAGTTCCCTTGAATACAGTGGCATTCTCAAGGTGTTCTTTCAACACTCCATCAAGAGAGGCCACAGAATTCACCAACCCACGGAATATTCCTGGATTAGCTGAGGTCTCACTCATCATGTCCACGCAAAGCCAACTCAAAGGCTCCACAAAATTTCACACAGTCTATAATTCTGGATAGGATGTGTCGATTTTTTCTCACCTCTTCGTTGTGCCTTCTAATGCCAATTCTGTAGCCTTCGTCGAGCTGTTCAGCAATGCTAAGCCTACCAAAAAAACGTAGCTTCATGCTATTTTCAATATGGCTGCGGCTACTCTGATGCCTTTTGCATCAGAGTATGTTTTAGGTATTTTACCCCCGTCATTGTCCACAACGCCTCGGTGCCGGCACTTTGAAAAAGCAAACAGGGAAAGCAATAAAAGGCATTGCTAACACCACATCCAGTTAGCCAACTCCGTTTCTCATAAACCGTGCCAGTGAACGCCCGGTTGTAAACTCGTCCCCGATCTCTTGTTTGCTGATTAATTTGCAAATCGGGTCGTTCCGGTCCAAGCTCTTTAATCTGTTTCTGTTCTTGAATTGAACGCCTTGAAAACGGGTTTTCTTTAAGCGAGACAACCGAATTGTCTTTTAGTTCAGAAGCACTTCTCCCAGTAGAACATGCAGCCGCCTCCATTGTTTCACTGTGACACAAGTGAGGCGCCAAAGTCATGTAACAGTAATGAGGTCTACAATTGGCTATGGGGAGTTGCCTCCCCCTCCTCCATCTGGACGATCAATTGGCTATGGCGGAGATCCCTCCCCCTCCATCCGGATATGATGTAATCTAGCATCAATATTTGCTCTCCGGGGCGCATTTTTTGCGCCCCGGCCGGGAAATAGGAGACAGCCAATTGGAGCGCTGCTACAGCTCACGTGTAAGTCGAAAGTTATCCCCTATGCATTTTAACAGTGAATTTTACACACACACAGATCAAATGTTTATTGTATTGGAGGATTTTTAATGAATGCTGATAGGCGCCGACAGAATATCAGCCGCATTTTGTGAATAAACAATGTTTATTTTAAAAAAAACTTTTTACAAGTCGCAACTAGGAAGTTAAGGTGGGGGCGGCGCCCCAGCGCCCTCTATTGGCCAGCCGCCACTGCATGGCACCGCACCAGTACTTCCAGTACAGCCGCCATATCTTATCCATGATTGCTAAACTACCTGTTGTTATAACCAGACCCTGGAACACACGTTTGATACCATTCCTCATTCCGTTCCATGCCTTCGTTACAATGAGTCCATCCGCTACAGCAAGCTTACCATATGTTCACCTTCATCATATTCCACTGATTCTTTACAGAAGGCTAGACTCCAAGGACACGACGGATATGATGAAATGTCTGTTGCCTAATGGAGTGTAATGAGATGCTAGCCATGAAGGGCTAGTGAAGCGTATGGTTGAATACACGAATCTGTGACAACAGGCTGCTGACTGGGACTGTTCAGAGCATGAGTGTAGAGACTGAGTGTCTGAGGGGAGGTGTGTGTGCGTGTGTGTGGAGGCTGAGTGTCTGAGGTGTGTGTGTGTGTGTGTGTGTGAGTGTAGAGACTTGAGTGTCTGAGGTTTCTGTGTGTGTGTGTGTGTGTGTGTGTGTGTGTGTGTGTGTGTGTGTGTGTGTGGAGCCTGGAGCTGCAAGCTGATGCCATCCTGTTGGGAGGCTCTACTACGGTCTGTGTGTCGAGGCTCTACTACGGTCTGTGTGTCGAGGCTCTACTACGGTCTGTGTGTCGAGGCTCTACTACGGTCTGTGTGTCGAGGCTGTTGCAGGGATGTTTAATATAGAAGCGGTCGTAGCTGCAATCTGGTGCGTTTCTGCTGGAGGTGAGGCTGGTCACTGGGGAGACGTGATGTCTGGCCTGGTCGCTGTGCACTCTTGTCTTACAGGCAGAGAAACAGTGAGAGCTGGGAGAGACATGGAGACACAAACATGGATGGCAGGAAGAGAGAGACACATACACATACACAATTTATATATAGACAGGGAGAGAGACAAGGAGAGGAGGTTGTGGGCAGGGGTGGGGGGGACATAAACACAGAGAAATAGAGAGGGAGCATGGAGACACACACACAAACTGAAACAACTGAGGAGGGAGAATGCAGACACACAGCGACAGTACAGATCAGACAATCAATTCACCTCACCTGCAGAAAGCTGTTGCTGTGGTGAAGTGCACAAGAGAGATTACAAATCAGGATCTGAGTGGTAACATAATGACACTAATGGATTGGATGTTAAGTCATGTGATGAGGCCATGTTTGTGGCTCGTTTCGACACAGAGAAAATTAACCTGCAATCAGTGGGTGTTTAAGCGCAGTAGAGCCGAATCACCGATAAATTTGCATTTCAATTGCACAGTAAAGACATGAATATCACTCTCCTGTGCTGCCCGATTTGATGATTGTACTTCATGTAGCCAACAATCCCCACCCCCTTTCTCTCTCTCTCCCTCTGTGTGTGTGTGTGCGGGTGCATTTGTGTTTACGTGTTCCTGGCAGCAGTCATGGGACTAGTGATGCTTATGAATCCTGGGCTTTTATAATGAGATTGGACTGGCTAAATCATCTCTCTCAGCCTGAATGGGTTTTGTACTCAAGTGCTTCACAGTAAAATAGTAACGTTGTCACTACAGTTCAATCTTCCAATGGTCCAATAGCTGAGCAGGTAGGAGAGATCCGGGTAAATGGCCTACAATCTTCCCTTTTTTTCTTTTTTTTTGTTCACCTGATACCCATTTCCGAAGAATACACATACAGTATGTTCTCACAGGATCTCAAGATACACAAAGTCTAACATTTGTAGTCACCAAAACAACCACCGAAGAGTTGTTCCTTTCCAAATGTTATGGCTCTCCCAATTGTTTCTTCAATTAAAGAGACATTCTGCAATGCAATTGCAAAGAACACACCTGTTCCTCTCTCCAACTTTCACACCCTCACCTACCCACAGTCAAGTCCAATTGAATGTGAGCAACTAACCTGGGTCAATACATGTTTGTTACTCAAACTATCCACTTTTGGAACTATTCCATTGGGTCAACGTTTTTCCCAGACTATTTCTATGTATGCATTTGACTGAATTTGTGTACATCCAAGAAGTAGGGACCAATAAATGAGGAGGCTGGGGGTTTCTGCCTGTCTGTGCACGCTTACCAACATCGTCCTCATCGAAGGAGTTCATACAAGGGGAAGTAGATGGCGAGAGCCTCGAAGGATGCCGACAGGCTGATGCGGCTCTGCGAGCGCTCCATGTAGAGCCCTGGCGTGGGCGCTGGCTCGGCCGGCTTGGCCAACCGCGTCTGGGCATTCTTCACGCGGAGCACGGCACGCGGCGTCTTGACAGACTTTCACAGCGCCCACCAGCAAGGAAAAAAACACCAAACCAAACCCCCCTCAATATGACTGTATATATCCCACCGTAAAAAAAACACAGGCTCCCCAAAAGTTGACAAGGCTTCCCAACTTTGTTAAGGTCAAGGCAGTGAGATGGCTTGGTTTGTTTTAGAGTTG
>NC_137685.1:26940431-27015392 GCF_963989245.1 Nansenia antarctica | reverse complement strand
ACAATCTCTCATTTAGAGAGTTTGTTTTTATTTAGCTTTTTAGCTAAATTAAAGCTTTTATTGTCTCTGGATTATAACCTACAGAATATTGGAAAAGACATTCATGACATTCAGATAGTATTCTGCACTTATCCTGCAGCTGCATTGCCCTTTGATGTTCCTCTATACCAGGATTCACACAATATATATTTACATTGATTTGCTTTTATTGAGCAATGAACATATATTGTGTTTCCAGCTACATGTGTTTTCTCTGTGATGATGGCCTCATGTGGTCTGGAGTGTGCTCTCTTGGCAAACAGAGTGCACTCTCATTGAGTTGACAAGTGCACTGGCCCCCTCATGTTTTCGTGCTATGCTAGCACACCTCCTCGCAGATGCACTGACCTTTCACACAGACGCTGCTCCGTCTCCCCTGGCCCTGGGGACCCATGGACATGAGCGTCGGCACGGCAACAGGCGGCCGCCATGGTGACTTCAGCATCACTCAGCGATGACATGGTCAGTATACCTGACACTGATCTGTTCTGACAAGCCCACCCGCAATGGACCCTACCATTCATACAACAACATAGAGAGAGTGAGAGAGAGACAGAGAGATAGAGAGAGAGGTGAGAGATAGGAGAAAAAGTGAGTAAAGAGATCTAAACTATCATTGCAACAAGGTAGCCAGAGGTGTAGTGTCAAATCAAAGCGTGGCTGATGCTGTGACAGTGTGTGTGTTGTTAATGGGATAACTGGTGATTACAGCTTTTCTTGATTGCTTGAGCACATTTCTTGAAACAGTATTTAACTTCATAACTTCAATACGTCAGGTGGTGAGAATGGGCTCGAAGACCTCCAGCCCTCTAACCCCCAACACAGGAGCCCCCCAAGGCTGTGTCCTGAGTCCCCTCCTCTACTCCCTGTATACCCATGACTGCGTGGCCTAACTACGGTAATGGCCCTAACTAAGTGATTAAATTTGCTGATGACACAACAGTGATGGGCCTGATCACCGACGGCGATGAGACGGCCTACAGGAGAGAGGTCGGCCGCCTGGCTCAGTACAGTCAGGAGAACAACCTCTCTCTCTGGACTGACAAGACCAAGGAGCTGGTGGTGGACTTCAGAAAGAGGATCCCTTCACCATCAATGGGTCAGCCGTAGAGAGGGTCAGCAGTTTTAAGTTCCTCAGCGTCCACATCTCTGACGACCTCACCTGGGACGTGTATACCAAACAAGTGGTGAAAAAAGCACAGCAGTGCCTCTTTCACCTCAACTGGCTGAAGAAGTTTGGCGTGGGTATGAAGATCTTGCGGGCCTTCTGCAGAGGCCAACTGAGAGCATACTGCAGGGGTAGTGGTGGTCTAGTGGATAGTGAGTTGGACTTGTGAGTTCAAATCCCGCCTGAAACCACACCACTACTAGTGTGCCCTTGAGTAAGGCACTTAGCCCTCAGTTACTCCAGGGGGAATGTCCCTGTAATTCGTAATTGTAAGTCGCTTTGGATTAAAAGCGTCTGCTAAATGGCAAAATTATTATTTTATTATTTACTGACTGGGTGCATTACTGCCTGGCATGGAAACTGCACTGCTCTCAACCGCAGAGTGCTACAGAGGGTGGTGCTGACAGCCGAGCGCTGTGGATGTGAGCTTCCCTCCACTCAGGACATATACAACAAACGGTGTGTCAACAAAGCCCGGAGGATCATTAAAGATCCCAGCCTGTCAGCCTGTACCAGTCTGTTTGAACTGATGCCGTCCAAAAGGCGCAACCTCTTCCGGAGCCTCAAGGCCAAAACTCAGAGGCTAACCAACAACTACATCCCCCAGACGCTTTTATCCAAAATGATTTACAACAAATACATTTGTTTAAAGGAAGTGAATCATCTATACATCAGTCATCATAATCAAAAAAATCTATGCTAGGAGCAGGTGAGATTGGCAGTCACAATGCAAGAAGAAGGTTTTTATTGCCAACAGTAGAGGAGCTGTACAGAGGGGTAGGGGGTGGGAAGAGCTCATTTTAGTCCACTGGAAATTTCTTGGATCTAGAAATTGTGATTCCTATGAACTTTTTAGGTCTATAGAAATGTCATCTATACCTGACCTAGTGGATGAAATTCAACTTGGTTGCTAAGAGTTGCATGTTGGGCAATTTGAGTAATTAGCATTACTATTATTATGCTAATTAGTCGCTAAAGACTGGAAATGGCAAACATTTTGCTTCTTGTTAACTTAAAAAATTTGATCTAAGAGTCTAAGTCCACGTTTGTGTTGTCGATAAAGTCATCTAGTACTATGGTGCAGTCATGCAACCTTTCCTCATTAGCATAATTAGCATAAACTATGTGTAAACTAGGTCAAAATCAGGAAATAGCTATATTTTCCACTTGTAGTGAACTTAGAAAGGTGATCTTAGAGTCTAAATGTATGTTATGATGTCCACAGAATTCCCAGAGTAAGTTTAATTTAATGGCAATATACTGCATAGTGCATATAACATAAAAGACAGTTTCAAAAATGTTTAGCTCATTTGAAAATCCAACCATTTACATGAATTAATGCTAATAAATTATAAATCATGAAATATAGGAAACAGCAATACATTCCTTTAAAGTTAACCAACCACAGCCTCACTCTCAATATCCTTCGCCCTCTTCATCATTTCTCTCCTCACTCCCTACAGCCTCCTCATCTTCTTTGTCTTTGTCTTCATGTATTGTGAATGGGTTGCAGCAGCGATCTTGGAGGAGGACAGCCACAAGCATCCGATATGCACGCAAGGCATTTGTCCAGGATTGCCATTGAGAATGTTGGCGATGCCACCAAACGCCACTGCCAGCAGTGCTTCCATGCCAGAACCCTTCATCAAGGTTCCAAGGCAGCCAAGGAATGACATCAGAGTGTGCATCATGCCGCGATGGATGGTGACAGACTTCCATCGCACTGGGTCACTCCACTGGATGAGAAATGCCACGATGTAGAGCTGAAGGTCCAGTGTGATGTGTGCATACTTCATGCCAAAGCTCTTCAGTGCTTTCTCAAGGTAGACAAGGGTTGTGAGCACGGTATCCGGGTTTGACGGTGGAGAATCGATAAGGGGCCCAAACACTACAATAGTTTTAGGCTTGATGATGGCTTGTGATTTTCTGTCTTCGCGTGCATCGTTATAGCCCATCCAGTCAACTGGTTTTGACTGAGAAAAGAGCTGGGATAGTCACGCAGCATCTCTTTCCTTTGATCGTATCAAGCTGGCAGATACCCTGGTGCGCTTCTTCTGGAGAAAGAACCTCCATAGGAGTTGTTGGTGGTTTCAACTTGGGGGGACCAGTGTAGTGCTCCAGTTGTAGAGACTGGTGAGTGAGTTGTAATGATCTATGTTCCCGGTCTTGATGATGATATTGGCTGGACGTATCATGGTACCAATCGGACTTGCGATGTAGAGGTAGTAGTTGTCTGCCCAGCTGAATATGGGCCCCAACTCAGTAGGCAGACCAAGTTTTTTGTGATAATCAGCAGTGTTCTTTGACACAAACTGAGCTGCAGATTTGCAGAAGCGTAGAACTTCATCATAGTTAGTTACAAGGGCATGATCATTGAGGGTCTTGATCAGCTCATAGCTACCGTGCTTGTGGTGGAGCTTCACGGCTAGTCCTAGTGTGGTCTAATTGCGTGTGCCACTAATGTGCTGCTGGATACATTGCATCAGGGTGAGTGCAGCTGTAGTAGTTGTGCCCCCAGAAACAAGCTTAGACACGAAGCGGAGTAAGGTAGCACTTGTGTCCTCTACGATCTTTGTAAAGCAGAAATCACTCAGATCGTAATCTCTTGGGTTTGGTATGCTGGCTACTTCTGACTTGATCATCCTGATGAGCTTCTCAACTGCATCTTCATCATCATCTTCGACCCCTTGACCATTTTCAATGTTTTAGCGATGTACGTCCTGTAACCCACCACAAGTTTGTACTGTACATTTCAATGAACATACAGTCCACGTCTCATGCATCTTTTCCTTTGACTTTCTCTACTACACATCTTAGAGACTCTTCGATTGCTGGCTTACATGACGGAGTTATGTGGAATTTTGTAGAACTTGTTATAGCAGCATTGGTGATACTGAGCATTGGTGATACTGAGCATTGCTGGCATGCAAATCTCCTCGTACATCGGCTAATTTTAGAGACACCTCAGTCGACCAGGCATCTCATATGTCTCACAGTACCTCCTTGAATGTTCTATTCCCTTTCCCCCTATCAACTGTCCTGCACTGAACCACTTTGATCCAATCCTTGGGCTGCTTTGGATCCTTAGGCATGCACACTTCTCCACATAATAGACAGTCTCTTTTAAACACAAATTGTTTAACATTATGACTTGAGTCCCTACGACCAGGATGATTTGCCTCTGTCGCCTTCCTCTTCTTTCCACCACTCCCAGTATTCCTTGATGGACCTGTAATGGACCTATCGCTAAGGCACGCCCCAAAATAGAAATTGTCCAATCATATCACAGCAAAAGTCGGAAGCCAAGCGAAATGCTAAGTGTGTGTGTAGGGCATCTCCCTTCTCTTTGCTTCGAAAGATGATTGTGTTGATGGCTGTGATCTTGAAAGCTTGAGGTTGACCTTTGCCATTGCATGGCGTGAAGAAGCAGTTTGTCTTGTTGATAGCCATATGGACTCTGAATAAAATGTAAAGTGAAGAAAAAAAGAAAAAAGAAGATTTCAATTGATGCTTATACTCACACACACACACACACACACACACACACACACACACACACACAAATTAATTATTACTGGTAAGTTCATTTCATCTGTGAGTGATGGCTGTGAGTGATGGCTGTGCTCAAGATAGTAAGCCTTATTTGAGACATTGTACTAGTAGCCTATGCTGTTACTATTATGGGCTGTTACTGTAGGTTGCACAAGCAAAAACAATTATGATGAAGGAGGATAAATGATGCTTGCAGTTACAATCCTACCTAGCTATTCATGTTGTCTACCTAGCTATTCATGTTGTCTAACTAGCTATTCGTGTTGTCTACCTAGCTATTCATGTTGTCTAACTACCGTATTTTCCGGACTATAAGTCGCTCAGTATATGAGTATAAGTCGCATCAGTCAAAAAATGCGACATTAAGAGGAAAAAACCACATATAAGTCGCACTGGACTATAAGTCGCATTTATTTAGAAATATATTTCACAAAATCCAAGACCAAGAACAGACATTTAATCTGGAAAGGCAAGTTTATTCAACTACACAATAGCACACAGAACAACAGGCTGAATAGAAATCCGGTATGTTAACGTAACACATTAACAGTTATTCAGCTACACAATAGCATAAAGAACATACCTGGGAGGCTGAATAGGCTAAATGAACATAACAAGCCAGCGAGTCCAACAAGCAAGTTACCAGTAAGCAAGTTCACCAAGCTACCGTTTGCTTAGCTTCAACAAGCTAATGTTTTAGATAACTTCTTCAGGGGTTTCGGAGCAGCATATAGTTGTCACAAGCCCAGAGCGGCCTAGAGCGCCCTCTGTCGGCTGTAATAATAATAATACATTGAATTTATATAGCGCTTTTCCGAGGCTCAAAGACGCTGACAATGTAGACGGTAATGTTTACTCCTTGGTTCATGTCAGTCAGTATGAAATTATATATATATTGATATATAAGTCGCACCTGACTATAAGTCGCAGGACCAGCCAAACTATGATAAAAAGCGCGCCTTATAGTCCGGAAAATACGGTAGCTACAATCCTACCTATCTGTTCATGTTGTCTAACTAGCTACAAGTCAAAATAGTAAGAAACACAAGCTTGTTCTAAAAAACCTCTAAATGTAGCAATGCGGAACCTGATAATCCGAGTAATGGTCCTTAACGCCACCATTTTGGCAGAGTAGAAGCGGTAGTACAAAGCGGGAGAGCGTCCAGTTTTCCATTATATTATTAATGAATTTCTGGAAAAAAAATCACAGGTTTCACTGCATAGTGGACATATTCTCTTGCCGTTAAGTAGCCCGGTTTGGTCTCAGATACGTTTGCAGAAGGCCGGCAAATAGCGTTAGTATTAGCTAACGTCAGTCTTTATCGGATTAATGTAGCAAAGACCAGAAATTTCCATTGACCGCCAGTCAAACTTCTACACTCCTACCACCCAAAAAGGGGCGTGGACATGACGGGAGAGCAAAGTACCCGGATGCGTTGCTCTTATCTATAGCCAGATAAAAATATGTTAAAATGCACCAGAATGACTGCACCATGGTACTAGATGACGTTCTGGACAACACAAACATGGACTTAGACTCTTAGATCACCTTTTTAAGTTAACTAGAAGCAAAATTATTGGCATTTCGTTTTTAGTGGTTAATTAGCATAATATGCTAATCACTCAAATTACCCAAGATGCAACTTTTAGCAACCAAGTTGAATTTCATCCACTAGGCCTATAGATGACATTTCAATCATAAAAGTTCATAAGAATCAACATTTCTGGGTTTACTATGGGGCCCACAGTCAGGATGTCAGGATGTCGCCTGAAGAGATGGGTCTTCAGAGGTTTTCAGTCTGTTAAAATGTGCTCATGTATGTTATTGCTATGGGCATGTGAACTTCAGTTTCATACAAATGGTAGCAGTCGAGAGAAACTTAAAAGTAGGAAAAACTGTAAATATATATATAGAAAGAAAAAGCCTCTGGAGGGCGTGACAGGCAGCGATGTCGTCCTGATTCCTCCAATACTTCCTATGGATGTTGTTTGATACATGGAAAACCAGCCATGGAAAAAGCTTGAATTAGACCCTGGGGTGATCCCAGATATAGTAATTTAAGGTTGCGTGGAATAAAACAAACTTATTGAAAACATGAGGAGAATAATAATAATAATAATAATGCATTTTATTTGTATTGCACTTTTCATTCAAAGGAATCTCAGAGTGCTACAGAGTTAAAAAGAAACAGGCTAAAAAGATAATAATAAAAAAAAAAAAAAAAAATGAGAACAAGGTCCTTCAAGCCATGGGGACCATGGTAACCACCCTCCAAACTACAACGGAAAAACTCAAGCAAATGAGAACTACAACACTGGATTTAACATGCAGACGTTGATTGATTGATTGATTGAAAACTTTATTAGAAGATTTGCAGAAGTAGGTACATGAAAGTACATATTACATACAAGGTCAACTAACAGGATAAAAACCCAAGAAAGCCACTGGCTTATTTCAATTGGGGTCCTTGCGGACCCCAATGAGGCAGAACATTGTCAGAACATATGAGGCAGAACATTGTCATAATGGGAGTGGAAGAGGGAGCCATGAGGATGACATGGCGATGGAAAATAAGGTAAACACATTTTCAACAGGAGCCTCGCAAAAATGGCAAAAACGTACCCAACCACAACCAATTGTTGCAATGCTTACCCATTACAAGATGAAAGTGCCGGTGCTTGAAAGAGGAAGGGAACTGAAAGGAACAAATGACTATCAATGAACAACATCCTCTGGAAATCACAGAGAGGCTCTCACAAAGAAAAACTCTCACTATATCCAATTCTCAAACAACATAGGTTGCAGTCTGGGACTCTTCAGGGATCCCAAGATAACTAGCTGGCTGTGAGTAACCCTGCCATGCTGTGACAGCAGCTGAATTCTAAAACACAACATTTCTCTCTTTCTAGCACAGACCGCTGTTAACACATTCCACACAAAATAATTGATAACTGACTTTTTCTACCATAGTACAGGTACACATGATACTGTTATTGTGTGGGACGCTTTCAAATGTGCCTTCAGAGTAGGGCTGCCACAAACGATTATTTTCATAGTCGACTAGTCACCGATTATTTTAACGATTAGTCGACTAATCGGATCATAAATTACAGCTTATCGCACAATTACTCAATCGCTCTTATTTAGCTATCATCTTCTAAATCAGCTTCTAAATTTAGCTTGAAGTTGTTAGTTGTTGTTGTAGGCATGTGCTAACTAAAAATAAAGACAATTAAAATGATTGTTCACTCAAAAATAGATATTTTAATGAACTTTGCAGATTTATTTCTGGCATCACTTGCATGTAATGTAATGTAAAGAGTAGTAGAGAGTGCAAACTGCTGAGTAAAATGAGGTAGGCTAGGCACTAGGCAACCAAAAGAATACAAAAACAAAAATAAATACTTGTACAGAGTACAAAAGTTTTGCTTTGCTTCACTCATCTCATAGTAGAACGCGCCTTCTTAGCACTGTAACATTAAGACAACATTTTTAGCTATTTGATAAGTATCGCTTTGATGACAACGTTACAGCACATAACGTAACATAATGTAAGAAGGCTTTTAACGTAACGATATCGTTAGCCAATAACAAGCTAACTAGCTTACCGAGACGAGCCATCTTCTTCCTCGTCATCTGCCACAACGTGCTTCCTTTTTAGACGCTCGCGCATCATAGACGTGCTGCCATGATAAGCGAGTTCAGCTTTGCAAATTTTACATTTTACATTCTTTTTTTCAACGTTGTGGTTGAAATGCTCCCACACTTTAGAGGTACGAGGACAGGAAGACATTTCTCTGTTTGTTTTTCCGGGGAAGTCACGTGTGCCCCGGATGACCGACACTGCGCATGTACATCAAAGACACTGGGAGACGCTAGCCAGTGGCAGCTTCAGGGAAGAAAAACGAATGCTTATCGAATGAAATGAATGGTCTTTATTGTCATTGATATAGTACAGGTACCAAACAACGAAATTTGGGAGTGGGGGGCTCCCCTGGTGCTAGGGAAAAAAAAAAAAAAAAAAAAAAAACGTATTTCAGCTCCAAAAAAACATGCGACTACGGCGATTACCAAATATGTCGGCGACGATTTTGGTAGTCGACGTCGTCGTGACTAGTCGACTAATCGTGGCAGCCCTACTTCAGAGGTCATTGCGTTCAATATTCAATAACCAAAAACAACTCTAGGCCATCGGCGGTTCTACACTGGGGCACGGGGGGTGAAGCTGCCCCCCCATGAAAATGGTTTGCCCCACCAGTTGCCCCCCTAGTGTGGGTGATGGGGGGAAAAAGAGAAAAAGGCTATATATTGGTGTCTAATCTTGATGATATTTCTCTGATGGTTCCCCAAACCAAACATTTAAAATAATTTGATTAAACATTGGGGCCTCCGCCCCCTCCCTCCCGGTCTGGATGGAACAGTTCACCATAATATTGACACTGTCAATTTCACTGACACGTGAATCAGGACCTGCTACCTCTCATTCTGCTCCGGTTGGATTCAATGAAAATCCGCGGTTGCATTGAGCTAGCCAGCTCTGTATCTGGTGAGTATTCCTGGTTCATGTGCCTGAGTTCAGCACACAAAGCCCAAAAATAGCATCAGGCAATCTATCAAGTGAATCGTCGAAATCAGGGTTTTGTTGACGACGCTAATCAATCAGTAAAATGCTCATGGCTACTAAATCGTTATGTTATTAAACTAAATGAATGAAGAGATTGACAGCACCCCAGGTGCACAGTCAAATGTTTACCGTTATATCGTTTCGTTTGATGAGAAAAACAAGCTGTCAACACCATAGCCTAGGCTAGATATCCGATACAATGCTACTACCGTTACAGTAGACATGCCTGTTTGTTATTATTACGGTTCCTGTCACATGACGTGAGGTCAAGGGTTAGTGGTGACGCAATTCTCATACTGTCGTGCAAGGCTTATGGACAAACACCCAGTAGCCGAAGCTAACACTGTCACTTACAAGCGTTTGTGGATCACCTGCAGTAATCGCCTGCAGTCATCGCCTGCAGTAATCACCCCTCTGCTTAGACTCTGCTCCAAGGCTATTCGCCATGGGAGCGTTACAAGTAATTTGGTTGTTACTCTGTATTTTAGAGCTGAATTTGTATAGGCCTGCTTATAGTTTGGATGAAAGAGACTCATCGAGGACCTCGCACTTCGTTTCATACACTATGTCAAAAAGCACACTATACACATGCACTCCCACACAGGAGTTTACATCGATTACAAAATCCTTCTCCATACTTTCAAGGCCATCCATAACCTTGCCCCTCCATACCTGTCCGACCTCCTCCACATCAACATTTCCACCCGGTCCCTCAGGTCTGCCTCCTCCATCAACCTGACCGTCCCCCCAGCCCGTCTGTCCACCATGGGGTTTAGAGCCTTCAGCCGCTCCACCCCTCGCCTCTGGAACTCCCTCCCCCCCGACATCAGGAACATTGATTCAATCTCCTCATTCAAAACCCACCTCAAAACCCACCCGTTTACGCAGGCGTATTCCTGTTGATTTACTGTTCCCGTGCTGCTCTGCTGCTAGCTATGTTTATACTGTATATTTCTATGTATTTTGTATTTTGAATTTTGTAACTGTTTTTACATTTGTTGTACGGCGACCTTGAGTGCCATGAAAGGCGCCTTATAAAATAAATGTATTATTATTATTATTATTATTAGTTTTGTACCAAACCCTTCATACACGGACCTAACTTTAATCTCTCTCTTGCCTACTTGCTTCTGATTAGAAACAATTTTGCCCTTCTGGGTGTAAGACATGACTCATGTGTGTGTAATTTCTCGAGATACAGTTACAGTGAAACATGTTTGGCAACGTGGCTTCATAATGTTGATGTTACTTCTGGCTTCATAATGTTGATGTTACTTCTGTCTGGGAATGTTAAACCAAACCAGGACCCGAGCTTGAGTGCCTGTATACATCATCAGATTTTTCAAACAGATCTGGTTTGAAAGTTATACATTTAAATGTCCGTAGTTTAGTGCCCAAGCTGGATTTTGTTAAAATATGGGCAGTCTCCACAGATTGCTTTATCGGAGACGTGGCTGAAAAAGACAGTTTCTGATAATGATATTGCTATTGGAGGTTATAATGTTTTTCGTGCAGATAGGAGGAGCAAGGGAGGGGGTTTCGTTCTTTACGTGAAATCTAAGTATCATGCCACTCTGTTGAAATCCATGACTGTCAGTACATTTTTTGAGATGCTGGCTATTGACTTAAAATTAGAAAACACCAGTCTGATTTTGCTTGTTGCTATAGACCTCCGTCAGCTATTAAAGAAGCTTTATCTTCACTTTCAACTGCGCTTGCAGATATTGTGCATCAGAAAGAAATTATTCTGCTTGGGGATTTAAATTGGAATTGGCTGAAAGATGATTCAAAGGATCTCAAGGCTTAAGGCCCTTGCACACCAATGCGTTTTTTACGTCCGTAAATTTATTTTTAATTAGAACGCATGTTGTGTCAACCACTCTTGCACACCAATCCGTAATAATTTGTCCGTCAAAAAAAAAAACGCAACAGGTTCGATTTTCTGCGTTTTTCGCGTCCGTCAAAAGCCTTTTGAGAGTTGTTATTGACCACTCCGCCATGGTATAGACTGGGACACATCGTCAAATTAGAACTTTAGGACAGTTGGATTAATG
Source organism: Nansenia antarctica (assembly GCF_963989245.1). Lineage (NCBI taxonomy): Eukaryota > Metazoa > Chordata > Actinopteri > Argentiniformes > Microstomatidae > Nansenia > Nansenia antarctica. The sequence goes on along the minus strand of NC_137685.1, from coordinate 27,003,954 downwards.
TTTACGGAAGTACATGTCTCAAGTATTATCTCGGCGGTTAAGGTCTTTGCACACCAATGCGTGCGTTTACGCATGCGTATTTTTTTATCCGTCATCCGAAAAAAACGTTACGCACAGAGACCTTGCACACCGGTCCGTTGCGGAGTCCGTTGCGTTTTTTTACGTTGCAAACTTTTTTTTGAAGAGGACAAGCCTTCAACCTCCGCCTGTCAAGAGCACGCCGCATCTCAGAAAATGCATTCGGCATTCTGACCCAGTGCTTCAGGGTTTACAAAAGGCCAATGGAGGTGAACCCTGACCTGGTAGACAGTATAATAAAGGCAACCGAGCATCTGCAGGGGCTCTACTAATTCGCGACACCTTCAAGAGGTATTTTGTCTCACCTGCTGGCCAACTAGGAGGCCAATTCAACCGTGTGCGTCGTGGACTCCCGTAGAGAAAGACTTTGTTACAAATTGAAAATTGAACACTTTGTTATTAGCTACATTCAGTGGCGGACTGGCCACCGGGCAAGCCTGGCAAATGCCAGGAGGGCCGCGAGACTCTGGGCCGCTCAGAATGTATTATATAAAAAAAATATATATATATTTGTAATTTTGTCTCTGGTGATTTTCATTGAAAATAACTTATTTCAGCAGACCGCGGCCCAAAACATTTTATATCGGCCGGGCCATCCACGCAGTTCTGCATCACGGATGTCCAGGGCCCTAAACCAATAGGAGCAGAGCTTAGCGGGGTAAACCAATAGGAGCAGAGCTTTAGGTAGCGGGGTAAACCAATAGGAGCAGAGCTCCCCTATGGGGCGGAGCTCCACTCATAGAACAGGAGTATACCTCCATAACTATCGTAGTCAGTTCTATATCGCCAGTGGACACGCACCTCATGTCATCATTCCGTTTATAACAGCAGTTAACGTTACACTGCTTTCATTTTCAGAATGGGGGAATTTGATGAGAGCGATGCAGTTAATGTGCAACAACTGGATGCAGGGAGCAAGTGTGGTTGGAAGTAGGAATGCACCGAAATTCGCATGTATTGGGCCGAAAATAGCACAAAAAAGTACATTCGGTGTGAAAAGGCTATTGAAAGAGATATTGACTGATGACTGCCTACTGATAATACATATAATTACAGCAAACATTCGGTAGTTTGGCATCTGTCCTCTGACTTTTTATGTTAACAATCCGTGTTGCGTTTGGAAATAGGGCTGTTGCGTCGCAAATGCCAGGGCTGTTTTTTGATCCCAGTCCGCCCCTGGCTACATTGGCTATTGTTACTGTTACTTGTTACTGTTATATTTTGTAAATACTACTACACTTAACTTAAGTAAAAGAACAAAAGACCAGATGACTTTGTTTGTTTATTTTGCATTAATTATGTATATTTTTAATTTCTCTCTTTTCCAATGGCGCCCTGATTACATAAAATACAACTATACTACTACTACTACTACTACTACTACTACTACTACTACTACTACTACTACTACTACTACTACTACTACTACTACTACTAACACAATTATACACAGTAAAAAATAACATAAACACAGGAAACTAATTATGTAATATGTAATACTCAGAAGAGCCCATCAAAAAAAAAATCACATATTATGATATGTTACATATTCAGACTCCCCCCCCCAACTCAGAAGCCCCCCCCAAGAAGCCCCCCCTAAAGGCAGCATCATGGACCAGCTCCTGCATCTTAATTTTAAGATACGAGAGCTTCTCTGGGGGGAGTTGTCTCATGGTGGGGGCCAAGCTGCTGAGAAAGGAGGACACATGATCCACCTTTTCTTTCCTCTCGTCCCTCTCTTCTCTCCAACGGAGGTACCGGTCTAGCCCATCGCCACACTCTGCCTGCCTCTGCACCCGTTTGGCACCCTGGCTACCTGGAGGGGCTATATTTAGAGGAGAGGTAGGGTCACACTCAAAGAAGAAAAAATCTGAAAGTTCTCAGTACTTGATTTAATCCATAGTTTTGCATGCACAGAGGAGGAAGCACATGCATGCAAAACGATGTATTAAACCAAATGCAGAGAACTTAATGACTTTTTTCCCCTTCTTTGAGTGTGACCCTACCTCTCCTCTAAATATAACTAATTTTGAGTTATATGTAACGATGGTCAAACAGCCAAACTTCTTTCATTCAATTCTTTTATTTGACCTGCAGAGAAGACCTATAAAACACAATTCTTCTCTGTTCTGCAACTCTTGTGAATCCATGAAGATGGCGGCCATGTTCTCGTACCACTGTCTATGTATATTTCACGTCAGGATAATTTGTTTACAGAACGAACACAAATTTCCCTCAAACATTACAAATAACAATTACAAACAACATGTGAAGCAACATACCTGCAGAGAAGACATATAAAACACAATTCTTCTCTGTTCTGCAACTCTTGTGAATCTGCGCGTTCAAAATAACATACAATAAATGTTCTGTTTAACATCATCACAATACATGTAAAAACAAACAGCACAGTACTACACCAACATTTTCACCCTACATTACAAGATTCTCCATACAAACAACAAAACACGAGGAGCATTTTACATAGCGCACATACCCATGAAGATGGCGGCCATGTTCTAGTACCACCGTAAGTACGGCAACAAGAGAAGGAAAAAAGAACGCGCAGACCTGCAGTACACCCAAACTCCAATGGGGGCTCCAACAACAACCAGGGCTGCTCAAGCACGGCGAAACTCATCTACATTCACCACAACTAAACATACATTCCCAACTCTGTTACATATACACACCAGTGGTAGGTGCAAATGATAAAAAAAAAATGTCTCAACTTGTTATACCTGAAGAGGCTGAGCTGGTCTGCTCTGTCTCCATCCCTACACTGGAGCTCTCCCTCTGTCTGTGTGTCCTCCTCATCCTCTGTTTCATCCTCCTCATCAAATTGAACATTACTGTCTAATCTGTTGAAAGTATGCGTTATCTGCGTTATGAAACCATACTGTGTGGCTAATAAGTTGCACTCTGCTGTAAGCATCATCATCATTGTTGTTGTGCATTTCTGGATAGGCTAACTTTACCTTCTCTTTGTAGTGGACGATTTTAGGAAGGACATTGCCTCCATGTATTTCCATTTTTTTATTGACGCTTGCTCCCTGACCGCTTCTACATTTGTCATCCCTCTTCTTGAGGATGTATGTGTCCCGCAAGTTGCGCCACATTTTCTTCACTTCCCCTGCTTTATACAGTAAAACAAGACAGCTTATTGCTAAATGGCATTCATACCTAACTAGCTAGCTACCCAGAACACAATCACTAGTCTACGAATGAATGAATGAATATTTTATTTCGAACATGATTTAAAAATAAAAAAATAAAAACGAAAAACTAATAATGACCACTAGTCTAATCTTTCGTAATCAATACATACCATTCCTGATTCCAGTCTGCTCTCCAATACTCTGCCATATTCTGTCTTTATATTCTGAATCTTTGTAATCACGACTCTGTTTTTCATAAAGAGCTTTGTGACACAAGTAGGATGAGCTTCTCTTTCTCTTATCTAGTCTCACTTAACTTTACCTCAGTGGTGTCTCTCACTGTTTACCTCAGTGAGTTAAAAAAAACTACTCTCAAAACGCTTTTGAAACGCAGAAAATCGAACCTGTTGCGTTTTGGTTTTTGACGGACGAATATTTACGGATTGGTGTGCAAGCGTGGTTGACACAACATGAGTTCTAATTAATTTTTTTAACGGACGTAAAAAACGCACGTAAAAACGCATTGGTGTGCAAGGGCCTTTAGTCGAGTGAAAGAAAAACAACATAGCTAGATGATGATGATGATGATGCTTACAGCAGAGTGCAACCTATTAGCCACACAGTATGGTTTCATAACGCAGATAACGCCTTCTTTCAACAGATCAGACAGTAATGTTCAATTTGATGAGGAGGATGATGAGGAGGACAGAGGGAGAGCTCCAGTGTAGGGATGGAGACAGAGCAGACCAGCTCAGCCTCTTCAGGTATAACAAGTTGAGATTTTTTTTTTATCATTTGCACCTACCACTGGTGTGTATAACTCAAAATTAGTTATATTTAGAGGAGAGGTAGGGTCACACTCAAAGAAGGGGAAAAATAGTCATTAAGTTCTCTGCATTTGGTTTAATACATCGTTTTGCATGCATGTGCTTCCTCCTCTGTGAATGCAAAACTATGGATTAAATCCATTGGCCTTTTGTAAACCCTGAAGCGCTGGGTCAGAATGCCGAATGCATTTTCTGAGATGCGGCGTGCTCTTGACAGGCGGAGGTTGAAGACGCGCTTGTCCTCTTCCCCAAAAAAAAGTTCGCAACGTAAAAAAACGCAACGGACTCCGCAACGGACCGGTGTGCAAGGTCTCTGTGCGTAACGTTTTTTTCGGATGACGGATTTAAAAATACGCATGCGTAAACGCACGCATTGGTGTGCAAAGACCTTTACTGTGATTCTGCAAATTTAACACAAGTAATAAAGGTTCCAACCCGCCCAAACACCTAAGATTCAAAGAAATCTACTTTGATTGATGTCATTTTGATAAATAACCCTGACAAATGCACTCAGATTGGTATTTTCCCTAATGATGTGAGTGATCACTGTGTTGTTGGAATGATTTGAAATTGTAAACTTATGAAGACAGCACCACGAATTGTGGAGAAACTGTATTTTAAGACATTTGACCAGCAAGCTTTTCTTCATGATATGTATTATTGTGATTGGCATTGGTTGTCCCTAATTCCTGATGTTGACCTGGCATGGACATATTTTAAGGATCTATTCATGGGAGTCTTAAATAAGCATGCACCACTAAGGAAATGTAAGGTTAGGGGGAGGGACAACACCTGGTTTTCTGATGCATTATCCTTTCTGTTACATGACAGGGATTTTGCCTGGGCAAAGGCAAGGAAATCAGGTTTAGAATCTGATTGGTCTCTCTTCCGATGCATAAGAAACAAATGCACCACGCAGATACGTAAAGCTAAATCACAATTTTACTTGGATGAGACAACTAGAAACCTGCAGAATCCAGCCAAGTCTATGAAATCAAGTTCTACATCTTCGATTCTACCTAAACAAATTAGTGTTAACACTGTACAAATTATTGATAAAAAAGAGATAGTGAACTCCTTTAATAAGCACTTTGCATCTGCCGGACTCCTTTTTAGGTCAGCACCAAATCAACAAGCAGACATAGGCCTACACTCTCCCAATGTTGGAAAATCAAATATGTTTTCTTTTGAGCCATTCTCAAGGGAAATGGTTCTGTCAGCATTGCAAAATATAAATAGTAGAAAGTCAGCTGAACCTGATGGGCTTGATCCGTTAAGTTTGCAGCTGATAGTATTGCTGAGCCACTAACTCACATTTTTAATTTATCCTTGGAACAAAACATTATACCAGAATCATGGAAGACAGCACATGTAACACCACTTTTACAAAGTGGGGATCCAACTTTGGACAATTATCGGCCTATCTCAAAACTGTCAGTCCTGGCTAAAATCTTTCAGTCATTAGTCAGTGATCAATTAAAAAGAATTTCTAACTTGTAACAGTATTCTCACTCCTTTTCAGTCAGGCTTTAGGAAAAGGCATAGCACCACCACAGCCCCACTAAAGTGATTAATTATATTGTCAGTGCTATTGACTGTAAAAAGTCATGTGCTGCAATATTCGTTGACCTTTCCAAAGCGTTTGACACAGTTGACCATAATATTCTGTTGCAGTGTCTAAATAAAATTGGGCTATCTACAAATGCTATTGGGTTTAAAAACTCTCACAAGTAGATTTCAATGTGTTATATGTGATAGTATTACATCAGAGAAGGCGGAACTTAAGATTGGAGTTCCACAAGGCTCCATTCTTGGGCCATTATTATTTATAATTTATATAAATGACATTTGCACACAGGTAAATGCTGATGTGCACCTCTATGTGGATGACACCATTATTTACTGCACTGCCACTTCTCCGCGTGAGGCATTAGAGAAACTTAGAAAAACAGGAGGCGTTTATAGTTTAACAGAAAAACTTGTTGAAGTTAAAATTAGTGTTAAATTTAAAAATATATATATGCTGTTCACTCTTTCTAAAAATGTACATTAAAGAGTCTCCAATTATTACCTTACAAAGACAAGAAATAGAGAGAGTATCGTGCTATACATATTTGGGGGTTTTATTGGATGAAAATATTTATTTTAGTCCTCATGTAGATAACTTGGTTAAGAAACTTAGAGTTAAGCTAGGCTTTTATTTGAGAAATAAGTCTTGTTTTAATTTAAAAGCGAGAAAGGACAATATTGCAGCCACGTTTTTATCTGTGCCTGATTATGGTGACATTCTTTATGCATGCTGCAAAGTCTGTGTTGCGCCCACTAGACTCGGTCTATCATTCTGCATTACGTTTCATAACTACAGCTGGGTACTCCACACATCATTGCAACTTATACAGTTTATCTGGTTGGCCACCACTATCAATACGTAGATCACTGGTTTATTTTCATTTATAAAGCAATGATTGGATTGTTAACATCTAACTTATCAGATTCAATGGCAGTAAACAGTAGATATAACCTCAGGGGCCTCATTTATTAAAAAAAAGTACTTGAACGTCATCTTTGACTTTCACGTAAGCACATTTTTCTAAACGTACATAAGCATTATTTATAAAACGGGCTGCGATGGTTTAAAGTTGCGTACGTGCCTCCTTCTATAAATACCAACGCAGGTAAAATGAACGCAGGTGAATGAGGTTTGTATTAACGCCCTGTGATAGCGGCTCAATTATAGCGGCAGAATTAAGACAAGTGCTATAATATAGGGTAGTCTGGAAGCGGGAGAGGGCAGAGAAGGGTGGCTTCCCGGTAAATTGCATTTGTAACGTTTGATCATGACAACTAACCAGGCACATGCTTATACTCAGTACTCAAGTTGTAAAAGAAAATCAGGGGAGGTGGTGGATTTTATCATATGAGGACAATTTTAGCATCCCCTCAGCGTCAGTGACTTCAGTGTCAGTAACTTGGTAAAAATGTCATTGCATGTGTGCGTGCCCCCTCGCACCTTGAAATAGCAGTAATACCACTTTCATTGATAAAATGACGTATGGAAAGAGGGGGACGATTTTGACTGTTTTTATTTCTGGGGGGATGCCATCCCCCCTCAACTCGAGTGCTGCTTATACTGCAATAATATAATGGTCTTATTCTTATCAGGTGGTCTTATTCTTATATGGCTGCGAACTCCCTTTGCGAACTCCCAGACACCGGAGAAAATCCAGTATAATTTAGCGCGTGGCCGGGCAAGGTCCGTTGTGGAACGCACTAGGCATGTTGAAGGGGAGATAGACAGCTCCGGAGGGATATAAAGGAAGACTGAAATACAATCATAAACATCAGTTCCTTTTAAATCTTGAATTAAACTCATTTTCTCGGCTGATAACAACATCGTTAATTTTATTACTAGCCACTTGCATGAATTACACTAGGCAGTGCGGCTCACATGCCTGTAATAACTCTGTATAACCAGTAGGTAATGTGCGTACGCAAGGTCAATACTCGACGTAGAGCTACGATCGTTTCCACGGTCAAATTGACTCACGTTGAAATTGTATAAATCACTACGTTGACGTGGTTTTCTACGTATGACACGGGTAAGATCAACATTTGATCTGAGTACTTTCTATTAATTAGGCCCCAGGTATAATGACAGCATTCTCTTTAATGTGCCAAATGTTAGATCTGAATTTGGTAAAACCGCATTCTGTTACAATGCTCCATCAAGGTGGAATGTACTTCAGAAAAAGTTGAAACTTAACATCTTCATTCCACTCTCTGACTTTAAACTGTATGTTACAGAGACTTTGAATCATACATGCAAATGTACTTAGGTTATCTGCTTACTGTTTCTGTTGTTATTTCTGTTGTATATTGTATGTGGTGTCTTTTTAATTAACACTAGGAAAGCCGTGAGGTGTCATAGGGCACCAGTGAGTACCAAAAAAAAATCTACATTTGCACTCGATCAAATGTCATGACCCTCCTTTCATGACTTTTCCTAGATATGTGCGTTCTACCACCCAGCATCTTTACATTTTCAAAATCGAGTTAGTATAAAGCGATTTTGCAGTATTTCTGTGTGTCTGTGTATTTGCCTTGGAATTAGGCTGCCATCTTTTTCTCCAAGGCTGCAATTCTCTTTTATTTCAGTAGAGGTAGCAAGGGGACACACACTGTGCTCAAACTTCAGGCTTCAGTGCTGAATTAGATACAGTGGATAAGACTGATAAGTATGTAACATAATGTGTTTATATATAGGCTATATATAGCAATAGGGATACATAAGATATGTTTATGTACAGACAGTTATGAAAATGATAAACTGTACAGTTGTCTCCCAATCCCTTCAGATTTGTTGGAGCTGAGGGTTTTTTTTCACGGCGGGTTTACCCAAGTTCCATGCAATAGTGATAAGATATTATGATATGTGTAGCCTATGTACAGTTATGAATGATACACTGCACAGTGGGTTAACAGGACTTCCGGTGGAGAGAGGAATGGAGTAGTCGCATATTTCGCACTCCCCATGACCTTATCGTTTACAACCTTTTGCAACCCTAAATACATCTCCGTCCGTTAGCGAAGGCAGACGCTAATTATTATTATTTTTAGCCAGCACCATGGCTTCTGGAACTAGGCATAAACTTCAGAAGGAAGACGTCGAAAAAGACGAGACACCCACCGAGGCCATGCCGATTAACATGCTAGCTCTGACGAGGCTACTGGAAGAACACCGCCAGTCCATAGCTTCAGCCCTCTCCATTCAATTTAAGTCCTCGTTCGCCTCTCTCGAAACCAAATTAGATGCCGTACAGGCCACAGTGACTGACTTTGGTGAGAGAATTGAAAGCCTAATGCCAACTCGACCGAGGACCGCATTCAGGCCCTTGAGAATTCGTGCTCCACTCTAACTGAGGCTTGCGCTAAGCTCAAAGCCAAAAACTCAGACTTGGAGGGACGAAGCCGCCGAAACAACATAATTGTTGGCCTACCGGAGTCTATTGAGGGCCCTCGACCCACAACCTTTTTCTCGGAGGCCCTGGTGGAAATACTCGGCAGCCAAGTCCTGCAAACTGCCCCGGAGCTGGACCGTGCCCATCGTACGCTAGCCGCCAAGCCACGACCGGGGGACAGACCCAGACCCATAATCGTGTGCTTTCACCGACACCAAACCAAGGAACGGGTTGTTCGCGAGGCCCGCAAGCGGAGGAATGACCTGAAGTACCAGGACACACCGATACGCATTTACGAGGATTACTGTCCCGATGTCCTGGAGCAGAGGGCGGTCTACCGCGATGTCATGGCCAAGCTATACAACCTGGGCCTACGACCAGCTCTACTATACCCGGCGAGGCTCCAAATCACCGATAAAGAAGGCAACAAGACACGGTTCTCCTCGGTCAAGGAAGCCACCGTCTTCCTTAGTTCCTAGTTCCTGGCCTGCCGTGTAGTTAAAGCTAAGGACACTTTAACCTGAGCCCGAGGATGGCCACAATGCTAACGCTACGTGAGTAGCAGGTAATGCTAAAAACACGGTAGGCCTCACAATGCCCTGAATAGCCGATAATTGTGTTGTTATTGGGACAATGTCCAGTTATCTAGACCTGATACCTCAGTTAATGTTTTATAATACGTTTTTTTGTCCATTGGGACCTCCCTTAATTGTTTTTATACCACTTTATCTGGACTTAATAGGGCTGTTTATTTGGTTTGTTATTGTCTAGTTCGCCTAGCCTAACAAAGCCTAGCCTGACAAACTTCAGAGCCAACAGGCTCACAGCCGCAGAGGACGACCCCCTGCTGGCGGGAAAGCTGAACACCTTCTACGCCCGGTTCGACGAGGGGCGAACGGAGGTAACCACAACACAGACACCACTCTCTCCAGCTCTCAGCAGCCTCACCCTCAGAGAGCACGAGGTGAGACGCGTACTGAAGGCGGTGGACCCCAGGAAAGCCTCGGGGCCGGATGGCGTCCTGGGACGGGTGCTGAGAGACTGCGCCGACCAGCTGGCCGGGGTTTTCACCAACATCTTCAACCAGTCCCTGTCCCAGGCCACCGTCCCACCCTGCCTGAAAACCTCAACTATCATCCCAGTCCCGAAGAAAAGCACGGTGAGCTGCCTAAACGACTACCGCCCGGTGGCACTCACACCAATCATCATGAAGTGCTTCGAGAAACTAGTCCGGGCCCACATACTCACACGCCTCCCGCCCAACCTGGATCCATACCAGTTCGCCTACAGAGCCCACAGGTCCACAGAGGACGCCATAGCGACGACTCTCCACGCCACTCTATCCCACCTGGAGAGGGGAAACAGCTACGCGAGACTGCTCTTCGTGGACTTCAGCTCCGCCTTTAACACCATCCTTCCAGACAGGCTAGTGACCAAACTACTAGACCTGGGTCTATCACACTCTATATGTGCGTGGATCAAGGACTTCCTGACCAACCGCCCCCAGAGGGTGCGGGTGGGCCCCCACACCTCCACAGCCCTCAGCCTCAGCACTGGGTCACCCCAGGGCTGCGTGCTAAGCCCCATCCTCTACAACCTCTACACCCACGACTTCACCCCCATCCACCCCAGCAACTACATCGTAAAGTTTGCAGACGACACCACCGTGGTGGGATGTATCTCGGGGGGGGACGAGGCGGCGTACAGGGATGAGGTAGAGCAATTGAGCAAGCTGTGCAAGGTAAACAACCTGCTGCTAAACAAGTCAAAGACCCAGGAACTCATCGTAGACTACAGGAGGAAAAAGTCCGAGATCCTGCCCCTGCTCATCGACGGAGAGAGCGTAGAGATGGTCTCAAACCTCCGTTTCCTGGGACACATCATACGGGATGACCTGGCCTGGAAGGACAACACTAAAGGCACCATCAAGAGGGCACAACAGCGGCTATACACCCTGAGATGCCTCAAGAAACAACACAGCAAGCAGGAGATGCTGGTGGCCTTCTACCACGGCGCAGTGGAGAGCATCCTCACCTTCGGCATCTCCAACTGGTACCACAGCTGCACGGCAGCGGAGAGAAACGATCTACAGAGAGTCGTGAGAACAGCACAGGGGATCACCGGCGCCACCCTCCCCTCTCTGGAGAAGCTGTACGAAACACGCTGTCTCAGGAGGGCCTCCAAGATCTCCAAGGACCCGACCCACCCTGGGCACGAACACTTTGTCAAGCTGCCCTCGAACAGGAGGTACAGGACCCCGGCCGCTAGGACAAACAGACTGAAGGACAGCTTCTACCACAGGGCCGTCAAGGCCCTGAACACAGAAAAGGCCTAAGTTCTGGGCCCAGGACAAGTCCGGACGGATTGTAATGGCAGCTAGTGCTGAGGCACAAACATGTACATTTTCAAGCCTGCAAACTGTGACACTTTAAAAAAATGTGAAAAAATACTTTCTTGTGAAATATGACAACCCTAGTTGACTATCTGTGCAGTATAGTACAGTGGATTGTGTACATAGCCTCTATTGATGTAAACCAGCTCCTTATCTTCTTGTGATTTTATGCATCTATGCTTTTTCCAAAATGTGTTTCTTTTTCCTTTCTTAAACACCAGGGGAGCCTCCCCTCCTAAATTTCGTTGTTTGGTACCTGTACTGTAACAATGACAAATAAAGTCTATCTATCTAACCGTATCACCATGGGCCTGACTGATATTACAGTCTAACAGCTAGCGAACTTCTTGGCCCCTAAATGGGCCTGCTTTCTTGGTTTATATTTTTCATACTTTTATACTTTTGGTTAACAGTGTGTAATAATCGGATTGAAAGTAATTGATGCGATGCAACAGTGTTTAGTTATGCTACTTGGTTAGCGACAGAAATCACTCAGGGCGCCGCCATTTTGTATGTATGCGGAGACCACAGCACCCCTTGTGCCCCGGTGGCGGGGGAAGGACTTGATTATTATTATTAAACGCCTCAAAGGCAACAGGATTGTCTATGAACTCTTTACTTTTTGCAGCTTTATCGTCTACTTTTCCGATAGATAGAAGCAATGCATCATAATATATTTCTGCACTGAACCTGTTTACATATATGTATATATATAATCTTTTTTTTTCATTATTATAATAATTATTATATTTTTATTTTTATTTATTTTTTCTAAACCAAAAGGTATACTCTCCTGAAAGATGTATAATATATAATAACATTTCTTTATTTTTGTTATTCCCATTATTTGTTATGGCTTGTCTGAGTTTATCAGAAGTTTTCTGCCCAAGCTCTACTTTCAGACAGATATTTATGGTGTTTTCTTTTGTTTTTATTTTCATTTATTTATTACTATCTGCGTGTTCAAGGTTTACATAGTTCATCATGGGAACCGCGTCCGAAAGGGACTCGTGAGTATGAAAAAAAACAGGAAGCTTGATAAGGGTTTTGGGATTAGTAACAGGGTGGGTTTTTGTGTTTATTTATGTTTTTGTATAACTTGCTTTGTTTTTATTTGTTTTTCTCCCCCGCTAGTTATGCTTCTCCCCCTCCCCCTCCCGCCCCCGGCATCAATACATCATCATCAGGTACACACCATTACAACAGTGGGTGAGTAATGTGTAGCGCTACAACACCTCAGAGTCAGGGCTGCAGGTTTGTCTCATGGAATGTAAGGGGAGTCAATGGAGTCACTAAAAGGGGTAAGGTGTTAGCACACCTACAACAGCTCAGAGGGGATGTTTATTTTCTCCAGGAAACCCATCTCACATCCTCGGAGGTCTCACGTAGTAAAAGACCCTGGATGAGTCATGTATTTCATTCCAAATTCTCCGCTAGGGCAAGAGGGACGGCCATCATAATTGGCAAAAACTTGTTATTTGAACCCTCGAAAACTGTAGAAGATCCTAATGGAAGATTTGTGGCCGTGTCAGGTAGACTTTTCGATATCCCAGTGATTTTAGTAAGCCTGTACGCCCCCGTCTGGGACGATGACAGATTTATCGCTCACCTTTTTTCTTCCCTCCCCGATATAGATAGCCATTATCCGATTTTGGGAGGCGATTTTAATATCCGAGATCCCCATCTTGACAAGTCATCTAAACCCTCCGCTCTGTCTAAATCTGCCATGGCGCTGGAATCATTTACAGATAGGCTTGGCCTAACTGACCCCTGGAGGTCCTCCCACCCATCCACCAGAGCCTTTTCATTTTTTTCCCACGTACATCGCTCATACTCGAGAATTGATTTCTTTCTCGTCGACAATAGACTTTTACATGTGACTGACTCCAGTACGTACCACAGCATTGTGATCTCAGATCATGCCCCCACTTCAATCGACATACATTTCCCTAACCACAACCTCCCATCCAGACAGTGGAGACTCTCTCCTCCCTAACCACAACCTCCCATCCAGACAGTGGAGACTCTCTCCTCACTTCCCTAACCACAACCTCCCATCCAGACTGTGGAGACTCTCTCCTCATACACTTCCCTAACCACAACCTCCCATCCAGACTGTGGAGACTCTCTCCTCATACACTTCCCTAACCACAACCTCCCATCCAGACAGTGGAGACTCTCTCCTCCCTAACCACAACCTCCCATCCAGACAGTGGAGACTCTCTCCTCATACACTTCCCTAACCACAACCTCCCATCCAGACAGTGGAGACTCTCTCCTTCCCTAACCACAACCTCCCATCCAGACAGTGGAGACTCTCTCCTCATACACTTCCCTAACCACAACCTCCCATCCAGACAGTGGAGACTCTCTCCTCCCTAACCACAACCTCCCATCCAGACAGTGGAGACACACTTCCCTAACCATAACCTCCCATCCAGACAGTGGAGACTCTCTCCTTCCTAACCACAACCTCCCATCCAGACAGTGGAGACTCTCTCCTTCCCTAACCACAACCTCCCATCCAGACTGTGGAGACTCTCTCCTTCCCTAACCACAACCTCCCATCCAGACAGTGGAGACTCTCTCCTTCCCTAACCACAACCTCCCATCCAGACAGTGGAGACTCTCTCCTCATACACTTCCCTAACCACAACCTCCCATCCAGACAGTGGAGACTCTCTCCTCCCTAACCACAACCTCCCATCCAGACAGTGGAGACACACTTCCCTAACCATAACCTCCCATCCAGACAGTGGAGACTCTCTCCTTCCTAACCACAACCTCCCATCCAGACAGTGGAGACTCTCTCCTTCCCTAACCACAACCTCCCATCCAGACTGTGGAGACTCTCTCCTTCCCTAACCACAACCTCCCATCCAGACAGTGGAGACTCTCTCCTTCCCTAACCACAACCTCCCATCCAGACAGTGGAGACTCTCTCCTCTTTTATTAACCAACACACGTTTCAGAACGTTCTTTTCGGAAGAGATCACTAACTTTTTGCAGATAAATGATACCCCCGGCATTACGAAAGGCACCCTGTGGGAGGCGTGTAAGGCCTATTTGAGGGGACAGGCTATTTCTCTTGCGTCACATATGAGGAAGGCAGATACAGCTAGCATGGTAGGGATTTCAGATGAACTCCAAAGGGTCGACACGCAGTACGCTATCTCCCCCACTCCTATACTTTATAGCCAACGCCTTAAGCTTCAGGCCGAGTTTGATCTTTTATCAACAGCTAAAATTGAAAGACAATTGCTGAAATCAAAACAACGTTATTTTGAAATGAGTGAGAAGGCTGGCAAACTCAGGCCAGATCTGCAGCTCTCTCTAGAGTGATCCCATTTTTACATTTACATTTTTGGCATTTAGCAGACGCCTTATTCCAAAGCAATCAATACATTTGAATACCAAGCATGTGAATCATCAATCCACCATTCGTTGCAGGAAGAGTAATCTAGCTCGGGCCCCAGGATAAAGTCACCAGAGGGGACTATTGTCTCTGACCCAAAAGCAGTGAACGAAGTCTTCCCAATTTTTACTCTGACCTTTATTCCTCTGAATACTCACCTGAGGCCTGGAGAGACCATAACCCTCTGGAACTGATCATGTTTCCCAAGGTTAGCGCTAATGTGGCTAAAGTAGGAATATCAATTTCGACTGCTGAGGTACAGGAGGCAATTAAACAGCTACAGAACGGCAAATCCCCAGGCCCGGACGGTTATATTGTAGAATTTTACAAGTCATATTCACATATCTAATCTCCCCGCTCTTAGCTAAAGTTTACAACGAATCCTTTGTTAATGGTCGACTACCCCCAACTCTATCTGAAGCCACTATATGTCTCATATTGAAAAAAGACAAAGACCCTCTTGACTGTGGCAATTTTAGGCCTTTCTCCCTCCTCAATGTGGACCAAAAGATCCTGGCTAAGGTCTTAGCCTCGCGACTACAACAAGCCTTACCAACCTTAATTTCATTGGACCAGACTGGTTTCATGGTTGGGAGGAATTCCTCTTTTAACACCAGGCGGCTGCTCAACATAATTAGCTCCCCCAGCCCAATCGTCCTTGAGGTAATAATATCCCTAGATGCTGAAAAAGCATTTGACAGGGTTGAATGGGAATACCTGTTCTATGTTATGGATAGGTTTGGCTTTAGCCCTGACTTCATTGCTTGTATTAGGCTGCTCTACAAATCCCCCATGGCTTGTGTTCTCACCAACGGTGTGAGGTCGCCTCCCTTTGCTCCCCACCGTGGCACCAGACAGGGATGCCCCCTCTCCCCTCTCCTATTTGCTCTGGCCATCGAACCCTTGGCCATTTGGCTCCGGGGGGAGGAGAGAGTTGAAGACATCACCAGGATGGGCACTACTCACAAGCTATCATTATACGCGGATGACTTGCTATTATATGGTTCCAACCCTGTCTCATCCCTCCCAGTCATCAAAGACATCTTAATACAATTCGGCAGATATTCCGGCTACAAGCTAAATTTTAATAAAAGCGGGCTCCTCCCCATCAACATATCAGCTAAGAAATTACCCCAGTCCTCCCTCCCATTTAGAGTGGTCCTGGATAGTTTTAAATATCTGGGAGTTTTCGTCACCACCTCATTTGACGACCTCTTTGCAAAAAACTTCCGCCCTCTCATTGATAAGGCTAAGCTCGACATGACTCGGTGGTCCTCTCTCTTCCTGTCTCTGACGGGCAGAGTTAATCTGGTTAAAATGGTGATTCTCCCTAAACTTCTCTACTTGTTCCAGCACGTCCCGATCTTTATGAGTAAGTCCTTTTTTCGTCAACTAGATCAGCTGATATCCTCGTTCTTATGGGCTAATAAACCCCCACAAATTAAGAAAGCTATCCTACAACTTCCCAAGAAATCCGGCGGTTTAGCCTTACCCAACTTCATTCAATACTACTGGGCGTGCAATATTGATAAACTTCGTCATTGGTTCAAAGACAGGGCCGAAACCCCTCCTTCGGGCCCAGATAGAACTACAGTCATCAAAGGTCTCCCTTCAGTCTCTCCTCACGGCACAACTTCCCCTTAAAATCCACAACATCTCCCAAAACCCAGTTGTCACCAACTCGACTAAGATCTGGCTACAATTCCGTAAACATTATGGAATGGATAAACCTTCCAGCCCCCCCCAATCTATGAAAATCACTTATTCCCACCCTCTTCTTTTGACCCCACCTTTCGTGTTTGGCGTGACAAAGGCTTAGCTAGCGTCAAAGATCTCTACAAGGACGGAATTTTTTTTTTTTTTTTTTTTTTTTTTAAATTTGTTTTTCAGATTTTATCCCTTTTTCACCCAATTTGGTAGCCAATTTAACCCAACTTAGCATCCAATTATCCCCTGCCTATTGCATGGGATCCGCCGCACGACCCCGTGGCCGGCAGTCCCAGAGGAGGGCGCCAGGCAGACTAGGCTGACTGGCTCCTCGAGCCCAGTACCGTTATTCCGGCACCCAGGGGGCGGTGTTGCGCGACGGATCCTAGTCCAGAAATACTCCTATACCCCCCTCGGAAGCGGCCGGCCAATATGCCGCTTCCCGTGTGCCTCGGCCATATCTGGATCTGGCGAGCCGGGATACGAACCCCGGCCCCGGTGGGCAGCATGCACTAGCGGCCAGTGCGTAGACCGCTACACCACCGCGGGGTAAGGACGGAATTTTTACAGACTTTGCAGAGCTCTCATCCAGGTTTGAACTGCCCCAATCTCACCTTTTCCGTTTTCTCCAGGTCAGACATTTTATTAAAACTAAATATCCCCACTTCCCCAATCACCCACCCGGGTCCCCGTTCGACTCTTTACTCAGTCTAAAGCCCGCTCATGAAGGCTCTATCTCCATAATTTATGACTCCATTGACTCCCTCAACCCGGCTCCAGCAGCCCACCTGAAACAGACCTGGGAACAGGAAATTGGGGTGCCGATACCTGACGATCAGTGGGAGCAAATCCTTGATTTAGTCCATTCAACCTCTATGTGTGCTAGACACGGCTTATTACAATGCAAGGTCCTCTTCAGAGTACATTACACAAATGCTCGACTGGCAAAAATATATCCAGACACCAGCGACACTTGCAACAGATGCAAACAATCACCTGCTAACCACACCCACATGTTTTGGTCTTGTCCGAAATTGACAGACTTCTGGCGCCAGGTATTTGACACACTCGGGACAGTTTTTGACAGGAAGCTCGAACCTGAACCTCTCACAGCCCTATTTGGAATTGGTATCCCACCGCCTACAACACCCATGTTTTCGCTTACAAAGAGACGCGTCCTTGCCTTTACAACGCTACTGGCAAGAAGACTTATTCTATTTAAATGGAAGCACACCCTCCCCCCTTCACATAATAGCTGGCTCAAAGAGATCCTGAATCACATTAAACTAGAAAAAATTAGATTTTCACTTAGAAAGTACAATACAACCTTTGACATGACTTGGAAGCCTTTCGCCGACCACCTGAGTAAGATCACCATTCAACCAGATGATGACTAGATCTCTCTCTCTCGCTCTGGCTCGCTCTCTCGCAGTTTTCCACTGCCCTCCTCACTGCCGGGGGAACAAACACACACAGGTTAAAAAGACCGGTTGGGTAACGAGCCTGATTACTGACACCTGTCCGCAATCAGGTCGTCACCCATCCCCCACCGCCAGTCTGGCTCCCTCTGCAGGCCAGAACGCACCATGCTCCCCACAGTGACTTATGGTGGTGAAGAGTTGCTTAGAGTTGCCAGGGCTATTGTTGATGATGTTAGAGTAGCACTGTGAGCGAGCATCTCTGAGGGATTTAGCGTAGGCCTTTTGATGTTCTTTGTAGGCCTGTTTGTGAACAGTCAATCCCGAGGCCTTGAGATGCCGCTCAAGGACACGCCCAGCCGTCTTCGTCTTCCGCAGCTCGCAGGTGTACCAGGGGGCTGAGTGCGAGAAGGAGACTGTTTGGGATTTAAGAGGGGCGTGTAGGTCCAGGAGACTGTGCTGGGACTGGTTGTAGAAGTCCACTGACAAAGTGACTGAAGGGAGATTAACAGAGCCAGAGGAGAGATGTTGGAGGTCCAGGGTCAGGGCGTCTGGATTGATGTTTTTCAAGTTCCTGAAGTGGATTTGCCGCTTGGGCTTGGTGTGGGGGGAGGGGAACAGCAGTTCTATTGAGATGGTCTTGTGGTCAGACACACCCAGATCGTAGACCTGTAGGTTGGTAATGGGGGCGGAGTTTGTAATGACCAGGTCGAGTGTGTGTCCCCTAGAGTGTGTGGGGACATCAACATGCTGTCGGAGGTTGAGGCAATCCAAAAGTTGAAGGAACTCAGCTGCAGGGTGACAGGAGGGGGTGTCAACATGAATGTTCATATCTCCAATGATTATGATGTTTGTAGAGGTTGAGAAAAGTGTAGAGAGAAGGTTGTGTATCTCTGAGATGAAAGCTGAGTTAGCTTTGGGGGGCCGGTAGATGAGGAGTATGGACATGGGGAAAGGGGGCTTACATTTAAATGCAAGGCACTCGAATGAGGACTGTGTGGGCAGAGGGATGGGGGACAACTCCAGTTGCAATTCCCACACTTAACTTCCTCCCTGTGTGTTGTCAGAGACCGTGATTTATACCTGAACGGTAATTCTTGTGCTAGATCCAGACCATACAAACTGCACAGTTTACAAGCGTTAGGTAAATTCGCTGGAACTAACCTAACGTTACATACCCTGGTTCAGAAGAAGAAGTTATTTGTCACTTACATCGTCGTCGTCGATTAACCTTTTGGTTGGTTTGGTTATCCTAGATGGTCTACGTGACATTTCACAAACATATGTACAGAAACTCACTTAAGTATAAAACACCGCTAAAACACCACTCACAAATGACCGCTTCTCTTCAAACTCTCCAGTAGCTCTCCTATGACACTTTGAGCTCAGTGCATTTGTTTTTTTGTGAACTACCATAGTAATCCTAAATGGCTAGAAAGTGCAACTTCTCTGCTTTCAGAAACGGTTGGATTTTTTTTTATTGCACATAGAGTTCAAGAATTACGATAGTTTGAACGAACCCTGTACAATCCTGTTGAGAAGTTATTGCAACATAGCTATATCATATAACTATTCCTAATCCAATACATTTTTAAGACGTTTTATTTCAACCACAACCAGTGGTGTAGTCTAGTTTTTTCTAGTGGGTATACTGTGATTTTGCCCTCCCAGTCAGAGCGACACCTGTCCCGTAGCGACACCCCATAAGCACCACCACACTCACTTATGCATACAGTATGCATCTACACCGGTGTTTGCTGCCTTGGGGGGGGGGGGGGTGGCATGGACTGTACTTGTACATCAAGCTGCCTCACGCTACGGAAACAGGAGATAGGCTCCTGCCCCCTAAGGGCCGTTAGGCTCGAGAACCATCGGTTCTCAAGGCTACTTATGTGGTCTTGACTACATGTCCACTTTCTCACCTGGTTCTTGCTCTCTCTCTCTGGTGTGCTGACTCCATCCTGCTCTCTCTCCTTCTCTCCCTCTCTATCCTCCTCTCTCCCTCTTTTGCTGTCAACCAAAAGGCAAACATAACAACCAGAGTATTTATAATTTAATAAGAGGTATAAATTGAATTCATATCAAATCATAACATCATTCTAATTTAATATTGGGTTGCTGTGGGCAATGCAGTCAGATACTGTCTTTACTTACTCTCTCACCTGTAAGAAAATCGTATGTCCAACTACAAAAAACAGACATTTCCAATGAGTGAGGGTTTGTTCCAATGCTTCAATCCACTGTCCATGTACTGTAAATATACCATTATGGTATTACCATAAAGCCCAATTCTAGCAGAATAAGAAAGATAGTATATCTACTTTAAGTAAAATAATAAAGTGCATCCAGTTAGCTCTTTAGCTGGCATGTGTGCAGCAGACTAGCTCATCTCATCACCTCTGAGCTAGCTAGCTTGCTAGTTATTTGACACTATTATTCACACCATGAAACTATAATCAGACACTTTCTAATCACAATAATAACGACTAATTTGAAGTTACCAACCTTCTCTGTCAGAACACAGTAATTATATTTGCTAACGTTTCAACTTGCTTACTTTCTTCTACAGAGCTTTCACCCTGCAAAAACTCTCTCGCGTCGCACGCGCACACAAAACAAAAACAAAAACCATTCTCCTGCGGCACGAAGCTGTGTGTGGAGGTCTGACCCGCCCGCGAATTTGCGAAACCTAGGATGGTAAGGGGAGGCAGGGCAATACCGCTACCTGATTGGTTGGTGAAGCACTCCCTCATTGACTGGCGAGACTCGTGCCCTGCCTCCCCCTACCATCCTAGGTTTCGCAAATTCGCGGCCCGCCCACCCCAAGGCTCTGTAGGGGAAATACTGAGACTAGCATTCTGAACGACTGGTTATGCGATAACAAACATGTCAGAAAGTTCGAAGTAAGTGCTTCGTAACACAGACGGGGTGAATGTTATGAATGAAAGTGAAAGTTCTGTCACAAAACGCCGTTACGTATCCTCGCGCATTTTTTAGTGGGTATACGCAAATCCTTGTCCTTTCCTAGTGGGTATACGGCGTAGTCCTGCGTATCACGTAGACTACACCACTGACCACAACAGAGTTTATTAGACAGGAAGATGTTAGGTCGGGCATCATGTGATTTGGATAAGATGTAGACCCCCAGATGCAGATCTACGCAATTCACACATGGGTGACCTATTTTGAGGTAAAAAAAAACGAAAGGTGACAAGTTTGCACCCCTGGTAATGATTGTGTAAATATTGTAATTCCAACCTAATTGTGGGTGGGTTGGTGGATGTGGCTAAGGGGTGTAGGATATTATATGTAATTCCAAACTATTCCAAACTGTGTGTGTGTGTGTGTGTGTGTGTGTGTGTGTGTGTGTGTGTGTGTGTGTGTGTGTGTGTGTGAAAGGGTTGGCTAAAGGGTATAGGATAGGATGTGAAAAATGTGTGGATTGGGTGGATATGTAGTGGTTGTGTCACAACCCAACAGCTCTGCATGTACATTGAAACATTGGGCTCGTTCCCACACAGGACCGAGGCCGGACACAGGTGTGTAGGCTAGATCAGGGTTAGATGACAGCACCCAGGTAGGTGTGTTGACAGCTTGGGTTACCTGACAGCCCACACGTTAGTTGTCAGGGTGTCCCCCTCCGTTCAGTATAGTTTAACATATAACAAAACAACGATAACAAAACAAAACCGGACACAACACGACTTGGGGAGTAGTCCACAGTTCCAAACAGTAATAGGTTTCAAGGGTATATATCCTCAGGGGTTCTTATACATCTCTAGAATATGGCGTCTCAATGTCTCTCAATCACCTCTCGCCTCACTTATTCAAATAACACCCGCCAACAGGCAAGCTGTCAGGTTGGGGATCGCTCTACTGTGGAGCGACCCTTTGGCGCCCCCTATGATGTGTATTGTTTCTCTGTCTGTCCTAATTGTCTGTGATTGTTAACAGCTCTGAGTGATTGTCTTGGTCTATTTAGTTCCCCCTGTATTTTCCCTCTGTGTCGATTGTTCACTTTATGTTGCGTTGTGTGTGTGCGTGTCCTCATAGTCTTGTCGCAGCCTTATTGCTCCTCGTCTGCCCAGGAGATAAGTATCTTATGACTATTGCAAATAGTGTGTATTGCCTTGTTAGAGTAATGGCGTTTGGGAGACAAAAAGCCGACTCCCCTTTTCTTTTGTATTTTTACTTCCGCATTTCTCGGAGACTTGCTTTCTCCCCGTTTGTTTCATCGCTTACTGTGCGGTTTATTATTCCTGTTTGCTCAAATAAAGAGTACCTTTATTTTGGAATCATATCCCTGCATCGTTCCATTCTGTTCTGCTCTGCATCTGGGTCCAAACACATTGACTAACCGTATTTTGTCTATTATCTTGTAGATAGTACTAGTTTTTTTTTTTTTTTGTCTGTCTTACATGTAACGATGAATTGAGAATCAAGGACCCCAATTGAAATAAGCCAGTGGCTTTCTTGGGGTTTTATCCTGTTAGTTGACCTTGTATGTAATATGTACTTTCATGTACCTACTTCTGCAAATCTTCTAATAAAGTTTTCAATCAATCAAAAACAGCAAGCCACTCCCCCATGTACCCTGGGTAGCCAATCATCATAACACACTGAGCTTACCGTGACAGACATATACAACAGAAATAGTTGGATCGTGACAGTTGTCAATGGATAATCGTGCAATATTTTTGGGGGGTTCTTGTGTGTTAGATTTTTTTTTTTCTGTTGCTTTATTGAGTATGTGTGGAACTGAGGGGTATAGGATAGTGTAAATATTATAATTCCAAACTAATAATGGGTTTGTGAATGAGTGGGGTAGTGGTGTGGGGCTAGGCTATGGGATGTAGGATAATTACATGCGTAATCAGTGCATTACAGTATACTTCAAAAGTAATTGTGGGTGGGTGAATCAGTGGTGTGGGGCTAAGGGGCATCAGATAGTTAAAACTTAAATGATGGTATATGCTTGACCCCCTCCCCCTGCCACGCCCGAGAAATCCATTGCCACCCCTCTTCCGTCCCATTTAAAACATTCTAGAACCGCCACTGGATTAGGCTAATAACAGAAATAGCGAAATTAACAGGACAAGTGGATGGAGGAACTTAGTCTTCAACCTTCAGTACAGAAATGCAACTAAAAACAATATACAAAAACTCTACAAATGACTTTACAAATGCCGGAACAAACCATGAGTAATGATATTCTAAAAGGAAGCGCAATATTTGAAGTTCATGTTTTTTTTTCAGCCTCCTCCATCTCCTCACAATGATGATCGTTGCAATGACTACTTTGATCATCAGTACAAACAAATATGTGACACGTTCTAATGCTTTGGTCCTCATATTGGGATCCGATGTAATGATCTGACTTTTCTTTAGAAAAATGTGAATACATTTCCGCATTGTTGAAAATCAATGACACATTGCTAGTCAACTAACACAGCTTATTTTGTGAGACTGCAATCAATGTTAAGTAGTGTTATAGGTAGTAGTGGGGATTACTCACCGAATCCGTTGCTTTGCAGTATTTTGGCTTGACTAGCGAGTGTTGTAATTCTCTACAGCGTTGAATCGTAGTTTCAAAACACAGTCAAAATGCACGCAAAACATCTGCTAGTAGCTAGCAGCTAAAAAGGAACATCGCTATGAACATCTAACTGCATGTTTAGCACATCACAACATGCTGATAGAACATCAACATGCTATAAACACGTAGATACATAATTAGATGATCACACAGTCCTTGCTTTTGAACACATCCTAAAACATACGTTTGTTTACAAACCATGTATCACTTACCCAGTAGCGTACGGCAGACAATACAGTGAATTCAATTCACAAATTAGAAGTATTTAGTAATCCTAAAACTGTTGTTTGTTATATCAAGCGGGCTCTCACACTTTCGTGATATGAAACAAAATGGAAACCACTTCCTTTTTTAAAGAAGCTTTTTGGTAATTTGCCTGACTTGAGAATTGCAGGCATGCAGACCTTTTTACCAGACCGTGTCACATTATGTCCCATTTCCAGTCACCATTAAGCCCCCGTCATTTTCCTGATCCCCTACCTGGTCACCAGTGAGCCCCTGTCATCCTCCCAGTGAGATTTCTACAGGACTATAGAGATAATGGAGTTGAGGGGAGAGACATAGACTGGACATATACATCCTGACCCATCTTCTTCTGGGCCTCCGCAAAAACGACCGAACTCTCAGTTCACCAGCCAGCACTCGCTCTGTGGAGCCCTGGAGGATTATGCAATGAAATGTGTGTTTTTCCTCAGTAATCCAAATTAACATCTGTATTAATCTGTATTAACATCCAAACTTTTATAATTAGAACATTGCAAGTCATTTAAAAGAGAGGCAGGTGGGACCTAAAAGAAGAGTCAGTTTAGGCTTAAGTTGCAAGGAACAATTGCCTTTGTAGAGGGATAATGTCCCTCAAATAGGGGACAGGTAAACAAAACAAACATTATCAACAATCCTTTCAGGGTCTATTCGTTTTATGGTCCTTAGAGACAGATATGAATTTATATAATGTATATATGATGATATAAAATTGTAATAACCAAATTAACTGATGCTAGTAACATCCCCTTGTAAAAGGATGGAAATGAATATGAGCGATTTATTGTATGTGATGGGATAACAAAGAAGCATGGTAATAAACAACACTAGTACTGAGCAGACAGCTGCTCCCGGCAGGTGCTGACAGCCTGAGGTTCATTCAGTGACAGCGGCGTTGGTGCCTCTATCAGGCTGAGCCTTCAGTGCCTCTATCAGGCTGAGCCTTCAGTGCCTCTATCAGGCTGAGCCTTCAGTGGCGTATTGTTCCAAATGCCAGGCATGTCTGACATTTGGATGAGGTAGGTACATAGTGGGTCACGCTGTGCACTGTGACTCATCCATGCTTACAGGTTAGGTCCTACCTACCAAGCATTCCTCTACTTCCTGCTTGACATAGACGGACAGGCTTTGAAGGCACAATCTGGGATTTTCAACTGTTCAATGGCCATTTCAATGAATGATATTCCATGTATTCTCAAATAATATTATTTATAAATGCCTAATAAGCTTATTACAACTGTCTTACCTTAAGCCGCAGATATAAGGTTGTTGTACTTAATTCTTTGTAAACCCTTAACCCTAAATGTGTTTAAAACTATATTATTACTATTGCTATTACTATTTGTGACAGTCTGGTGAAATGTGCAACCAGAAGACAAAGTAATTTTTCTTTTCTAAGCTTTCAAATGATGTATCATACATTGAAATCTGAAACAAATTGAAGAGGACATCATGAGTATTTGCAAGTTGATACACTTGAAATCACTAAGCAAAGAAAACGTCTCTCAAAGATCTGGAGCTTCTCACACGTCTGCACAGCCAGGTAACGGGCAGGAACAACAGCTGGTTAACCCCGCCCCCAACCACTCCCCCTCTAGACTGACCGCTGTCAGCTGTCAATATCTGTCAGTGTTAGTCACTGGGTCAGATAGACTTTTCAAAGAGAAGTTTACAGTACATAGCTAGCTATGGCTAACATTATCACCTAGCAATGTTATTACCGTAGCTAATTAGCCAGCTTATTATTATGGAGGCTGTAGTGGTAGTTGTAACTGTTATTCTTTTAATGATCCAAACAAATCATCAATCAGAATCAGAATAACTAAGAGTAATTTGCTTATGTCTTGTGCTGGAAATAGTGCAGTGATCAGTAGTCAATGTCCAGCCTTATAGTTCAGTTTCAAGTTTTAATTGAATGTACAAGTACAGCTTGAACTGAGGGCAACAACTGAGAACATACAACAGACTATACCCAGGTAAGCATGCAAGGTCTTTGAATTGACTATCAATAGCTAATAAAT
This sequence comes from Nansenia antarctica, assembly GCF_963989245.1. Classification (NCBI taxonomy): domain Eukaryota; kingdom Metazoa; phylum Chordata; class Actinopteri; order Argentiniformes; family Microstomatidae; genus Nansenia; species Nansenia antarctica. Next base: position 26,978,123 of record NC_137685.1, on the reverse strand, counting down.
CATGACAGTTCAAAATGCTGTATCCATGCCCAACTGTTTTTATTCAACAAAATATTGCCAGAGAGTGTGGTGTACTTCAATGAGCACTCGGCTCTGAGTTAGACTCATGTTCTGAGCTGCTGCGTCTGGTGGGGTCGGGGGGCATCAAAGCTGCAACATAAGGACGATAGTACATTAAAATGCCTACAGTTACTGACACTCCATATTCATTAAATAAAATAGCTAGCCTAATACATGACAATGATAATTACCGTAAGTGCTGGTCAGTGGCGCCGGCAGCCGGAATCCTGTACGCACTGTGCGTACAAATTATTATTTTATTTTTTTTCTGTAATAAATGTGCTTAATAAAACTCTTTCACGTTGCGTTCAGCCAATCACTCAACCCGTTAGTTTGAAATATTACATAAAGGCCAATGATTGGTGTTTACGTCACTGTCACTACTGTAAATAAATTTGATTTGATTTGATTTGACTTGTCACTCATTTGATCTTGATTTCTGGTGCTCAAATTATTTTCAACTAGCTCAACTAGCTTCCTAATTAGCTGTCTAGTGTCTGTGATTTTGAAAATGTCCAAAAGACAGTTGAGCCTTCTTCAGGCATTTGGGAGAGGGAAGAAAATATGCGAAGAGAGCAACACCAGCGAAGGCGCCAGCAGCAGCTACACGGTGACAAGCCCCCTACGGTAGCTAGCTGTGTAGCTAGGCCTGCTACCTTGTCCTCCGTCGTAACGGTTCCGAGCCCCGAGGACACACAGCACCAGAGGTATGAGGTTGTATGTGCTGGCTCTGAAGATGACCTTGGCTGTGTCATTGGTGAACTGTAAACGACATCCGACTCTATAAAACTGAAAATGTTACAGACGAGATTCAACCCTCCCAGAGGTTGGATACCCCCAAGAAGGGTAATATGTGGGAAGCAACGGAAAATACCGGAGGAGTTTTTTGATGAGAGCATTTACCCCACTCTGTGTTACAGTAAAAGCGTTTTTTGTGTAGCTTGCATGCTTTTCTCATCAGGAGACATGATTCTGAGAACGAAGCCACTTACTGACTGGATTAATGCAAAGAAAATAGTTTCAAGACACTTGTCAACTCCAGCTCACATTAGTGCCAAACTGCGCGCAGGTGAATTTGTTGATGTTGCTTCGGGAAAGAGCCAGTCTATCTATTCCAAATTAGATCGCTCACACCAACAAGCAGTAGAGCGCAATAAACATGGACTGAAAGCAGTCATCGATCTAATTGCTGTTTGCGGACAGCAGAATATACCCATTCGAGGCCACACTGATGAGCGAAGTAATTTCCAGTCGCTTCTGAAATACCGTGCTGAAGGAGATGAGAATCTGAAAGAATATTTCGAAAATGCACCAAGTAACACAAAGTACTTTAGTCATCAAATCCAGAACGAGTTGATTGAACTAAGGGGGGAAACAGATTCAAGACAGATTCTCAACAAATGCAGGGATGCCAAGTGGTTCACCTTATTGGCTGATGAGACTGCTGATATAAGCAACGTTGAACAAGTAGCTCTTGTAGTAAGATACGTGGACTGTTTTGATTGCAGCTACTCTGTGCGGGAGGATTTTGGGGGATTTTTTTCTACTGCTGACACAACAGGCGAGACCTTGACCCAACTTCTGTTAAACCGATTAAGAGAACTGGATCTGGATCCTGCTCGTATGGTTGGACAGGGGTATGACGGCGCTGGGAATTTCAGTGGGAAGGTGCGAGGCGTTCAGGCGAGCATCAGAGTACAGTACCCTGCTGCCGTCTATGTGTACTGTAGAAATCATGCGCTAAACCTAGCGATTGTGCACTCAACGAAAATCGCTGTGGTCCGCAATACTCTGCAAACAAGTCAAGAGATAGTAACCTTCATCACAGCCTCCCCAAAGTGCTTACAGTGCTTACTGAGCAACAGTAGCAGCAAAAAACGCCTCCAAAAGTTCTGATACCCGCTGGTCTCAGCATGATATGCCTGTCTACTATAATCGAAAACTACGAGGACGTGTTAACCACACTGGCTGAGCTGAAAACAGACACTGACGCCAAATGCAGCTCCACAGCATCCACCCTCACTCGGGCCATGGAGACCTTTGAATTCATCGTCTGTCTAATCATTACTCAGGAGCTTCTTCACTGCCTGACACCGCTGAGTAATGGCTTACAGAACCCAAAATGCAAGCTACCTATGGCCGCTCAAATGGCCACGGATCTTGTGAGAGTGCTTGAGCGCAAAAGAGATGACTCCACATACAGCGATATATGGGCAAAAACATGCTCTCTGGCTGCGATTGTTGATGTCGTCCCTTCACTGCCTCGCATCGCCAAAAGACAAGCCCACAGGCCTAACACACCTGCAGAAAACCCACAAGAGTACTGGAAAATAAACATTTTCTTTCCGTTCATCGACCACCTGACCACAGAGGTGAGAGACAGAGTATGTGTATCGGGGGGATACACACCCGTGGACTATTATAACCTTAGTGGCACTAATTTAACACTAACACTCTATATAGACTAAATTGGATTTAAATGGTGGACACTGACTAAATAACTGAGGGGGAGGGGACAGGTATCAAAGATGGAACAATTACAACATTTAATATATACAGATAACATACACAAATGCACATACATATAACATTGAAAGGATTGACATTTAACATTGAAATATATCTAGCCTATCTAATGGTACAAGTAGCCCGGGTTGTAGCACGTGTGGTGATGGTGATGGATGGAGGGAGAGGTGGAAAGTTCAGTGGAAACTCCGTAGAGGTAGCTAGTAGACAGATGGATCGTCTTCTGAATATCCCGACTCAGGACTGGACGGGCACGTCAGACTCACGATGAATTGGAGCGGAGATGGCTAGCGTTGTTCGCTAGCCGCATCCCACGGTCCTAGTTCGTTGTTCACTTCAACTATCCACACAACAGCAACCTTTAACTTCGGTTTACTAGAGGTTTATGATTTAGCTTATATGTAGGTGATACATTTCTCTATCCTAGCCACTCACGAGTCCCGAAAGGCAACCCTCTTCTCCGTTGCGAAACCACCAACTGACTGGCACCGTTACGAGCACCAAAAACATTTTCTCGCGTGAACATTCTAGGGTGCGTTCACCAAAGCTTGCACAATTATCCAGCAACACAAAAAACGGCAACGTCTCACAACAGAACACACACAGCATTCAAACGAGTGGCATTAATAGAAAATAACAAACTTGGGAACCTGAAGGGGTGGGAGTGGGGTGAACTACTACTAATAATAAATATAACTGACTCCTATTTTAACTAATTCGAATTCTTACTCTGGGCCTTCAGAACAGCCGCCCCCTAATTAGTGGGCTAATTAGTTAACTTAAACAATAAGGCACAGAGTCATGTCACGTCAGGTGGTTGAGTCAATTACTGTCCATAGTCGATATCTGACTAGGTTGGGGGTATAGATGTGGAGGGGTCGGGTCGATCGTCATCCTGGGGGTCTGGGAAAGCAGGGAGCTCGATCAATTTCGCTACAGGTCTGGTGTAGGTCCGCCCTTGGACTATGACTTCAGCAGCCCTGACCTTCCCGTCCGATCCCTCAATGACTTTGCTCACTCGACCCGCTGGCCACATGGCTCGGGGCAGCGACTGGTCCACAACCATTACGACTGTCCCTACTGTCAGGTTGTCTCTTTCCTTGACCCATTTCTGGCGGGCTTGAAGGGATGGTAGGTAGTACAAGAGAAAGTGGGACCAGAATTGATCGGCCAGCACCTGGTTATGTCTCCACATCCTCCTCCCACGCATCTCATCTTGCCGGTACACAGCCTGGGGTAGGGCAGGGTCCAGCCGCCCCATAAGGAGGTAGTTCGGTGTAATGGGGTCGACATCAGCTACGTCCGTGGATACGTAGCCGAGCGGCTTAGAGTTCAGTACCCCTTCTATCTCTGTGAGGACGGTGGCCAGAACCTCATCTCCTACGGTCTGGGCTCCCAGGACTGTGTACAGGGCTGCCTTGATAGACCGCACCTCCCTCTCCCAAGCCCCTCCGAAGTGGGGGGCGTTAGGGGGGTTGAATTGGAAGGTCACTTGTGATGGAGCAAGGCGGGTCCTGAGCTCTTCGCTCATCTCTTTGAAGCTCTCCCTCAGCTCTGTATCTCCTCCGCGGAAGTTAGTTCCTTGGTCAGACAACAGAACCGAGGGGGTCCCTCTCCTGGCCTGGAACCTCCGGAACGACATGAGGAAGGAATCTGTACTCATGGATTGGAGGAGGTCTATATGTACAGCTCGGGTAGTCATACATTTGTAAACGATTCCCCACCGCTTCTCTGTTCCTCTTCCTCTCTTCACACTGAAGGGGCCAAAACAGTCCACTCCGGTGGAGTGGAAGGCCCGTTCTCCGACCCTGAGGCGGCAGGGGGGCAGGTCTGCCATCTTTGGTATTACAGGTTGTGGGCTCCACTTACGGCAGTCAGCACAATTCCGTTGGAACCTGCGTACGGCTTCTCTCCCTTGTGGGATCCAAAAGCGTCGCCGGATCTCCGCGAATACTCGCTCGGCCCCAGCGTGGCACACCGCCTGGTCGTACTTCTGGATGACTAACTCTGTCACCCTGTGACGGGTACCCAGGACGATAGGGTGTTTTGTGTCCTCTGATAGATTCGGGGCCCTTCTCAACCTGCCACCCACTCTGATGAGCCCCTGGGCGTCAAGCTCCGGGGCTAGGGTCAGGAGTCGACTGTCTGATGCGACTGGCTTTCCTTGTGTCAGGCACTCCCTTTCTTCTGGGAAGGAGTCCCTCTGCGCTCTCTGCCACACCAGGAGCTCCGCTTCCTCGTAGTCAGCTGCACTGAGGTCGGTAGTAGTGGGGAACTCCGGGTGGTGCCAGAGGAACGTTTTCTTCTGGAGGCTCACCAATGTCAGGCAGTCATCCATGTTGGGGCCCTCCGGGGCCTGATCTTGACTCAGCCCGCAGAAGAGGGACTTCTTGATCTCCGACTCATCCTGACTCTTCGTCAGGGATAGTTGGGTGGGCCACTCCTCCTCTGGTAGCCGGAGGAACTCTGGTCTGTTGTTGTAAGAGTTAGGGAGGACAAGACTGGCTAGGGACGTCCCTCTAGTGATAACATCTGCAGGGTTTTGTCCGGTGTCTATGTACCTCCAGCACTCCGCTCCTACCAGTTCCTGGATCTCCGATACTCAGACTCCTACAAACACCTTGTACCGGCAGGATTGGGACTGGAGCCAGGTGATAACGGTCGTAGAGTCCGACCACAAGACGGTATCACGCACAGGTAAGGTGAGTTCTTCCTTCACCAACTTAGCTAACTGTGCGCCAACCAGTGCTGCGCAGAGCTCCAGGCGCGGGATCGACTGCTGCTTTCGTGGGGCTACCCTGGATCGGGCTAGGACGAAGGCGACGTGGACCTCTCCTCCCTTGGTAAGCAGGGGGAGTTCTTCTTCCCACTCTCTCCATTGGTAATTTCAATGTAATTTGACCTTGACTTTAACCTAATTGCATTTTCTTGAATTCTGGCAATCTCAAAAGTATCGCCAAATGAATGGGCATCCCTAACTTAGTTGGAAATGACACCTTAAGTGTTTTTCTACTCTGTTTGGTTCCAAAATTAAGCGTGTTTGAACATTAGACACGGTGGACTGTCGGCCATCTTGAATTTGACCTCTCCCGGGCCTCTGGGGTCAAATCTGACTTCCCTCCACATCTGAAAATAACCCTTATGGTATGTACGGTAAGTATGGTAGAAATGTCATGCTTTCTTTAAAAAGTGCCCAATTTCTCATAATATGAGATCTTTCAGATCTTTCAGATCCTCTTTTGTTTGGTGTATCCTGTCCGGCTTGGCATGATGTGCTGCCTATGTTGAGTTCAAACTGAGGCTCTGTAGCGCAATGGATAGCGCATTGGACTTCTAGGCTTCTCTGTAGTAGGCATTCAAAGGTTGTGGGTTCGAGTCCCACCAGAGTCGTTTGGTTTTGTTTTCTTCTCAATGCAGATGATCTGCTGCAGCATTTTTTTGCCTTGTCGGCACCATCTCCTAGTCTTCTTTCCTGTCGCTGGCATTGTTCTAAGGTTTTTTTGGAACTGAGTGATCTTTTTAGTCCGTCTCTGTGGCGCAATTGGTTATTGGTTGAAAAAGTTTCAGCGCTCAAAGAAGTTATTCGATGATGTCCCATTTGAATGTGCTCTACGAAAGATGTACCGCATGCTTTGCATTGTTTCTCCACCACCGCGATGTCCTCTGTTTACACGGGGTTGTCAAGCAGAAAGGCTGTGCGACGAGGATGGGATTGCAGAGCACAATGGATTAGCAGTCCATCGCCTTAACCACTCGGCCACCTCGTCATGCACCCATGTCGAAGAGGTAGCGCTTCCGGTCGGATCCTTAAAGCCCTTGACCAAGGAATTTTGCATGAATGACCTGATGCAAGATCTGTTGAAGAATTGAGCCAAAGCACTTCCATTTGGTGGTCCCAGCTGGTGAAACGTTTAGTCAAAGGGCTCGTCCAAAGGGCTCGTCGGGGATTTGAACCCGGGACCTCTCGCAGCCGAAGCGAGAATCATACCCCTAGACCAACGAGCCGTCTGAATAAACCATGCCCCTCCCCTGCAACTGAGCCTTAGGTTGGGAGAAGTGTCCACCCTGAAAGGTATAAAGAAGGGACTCTTTCAGATCCTCTTTTGTTTGGTGTATCCTGTCCGGCTTGGCATGATGTGCTGCCTATGTTGAGTTCAAACAGAGGCTCTGTAGCGCAATGGATAGCGCATTGGACTTCTAGGCTTCTCTGTAGTAGGAATTCAAAAGTTGTGGGTTCAAGTCCCACCAGAGTCGTTTGGTTTTGTTTTCTTCTCAATACAGAAGATCTGCTACAGCATTTTTTTGCCTTGTCGGCACCATCTCCTAGTCTTCTTTCCTGTCACTGGCCTTGTTTTAACGTTTTTTTGGAACTGAGTGATCTTTTTAGCCCGTCTCTGTGGCGCAATTGGTTAGCGCGATCGGCTGTTAACCGGAAGGCTGGTGGTTCGATCCCACCCAGGGACTAGCAGATTTTGATAGAATCTCCCAACTGTCAAATACTCTCTTGTTTGGCCTGATGGGTGGCTTACATTAAATCCAGCCCGAGGCTCTGTTGCGCATTGTAGCTCTAGCTTCTACCTTTTAGGAATTCAAAGGTTGTGGGTTTGAGTCCCACCAGAGTTGTTTGGTTATGTTTTCTTCTCAATACAGATGACCTCCTGCAGGGTTTTTTTGCCTGTGGCTTCCATATTGAAAAAGTTTCAGCGCTCAAAGAAGTTATTCGATGATGTACCATTTGAATGTGCTCTACGAAAGATGTACCGCATGCTTTGCATTGTTTCTCCACCACCGCAATGTCCTCTGTTTACACAGGGTTGTCAAGCAGAAAGGCTGTGCGACGAGGATGGGATTCAAACCCACGCGTGCAGAGCACAATGGATTAGCAGTCCATCGCCTTAACCACTCGGCCACCTCGTCATGCACTCATGATGAAGAGGTAGCGCTTCCGGTCGGATCCTTAAAGCCCTTGACCATGGAATTTTTGCATGAATGACCTGATGCAAGATCTGTTGAAGAATTGAGCCAAAGCACTTCCATTTGGTGGTCGTAGCTGGTGAAACGTTTAGTCAAAGGGCTCGTCCGGGAATTGAACCCGGGACCTCTCGCACCCGAAGTGAGAATCATACCCCTAGACCAACGAGCCGTCTGAATAAACCATGCCCCTCCCCTGTAACTGAGCCTTAGGTTGGGAGAAGTGTCCACCCTGAAAGGTATAAAGAAGGGACTCTTTCAGATCCTCTTTTGTTTGGTGTATCCTGTCCGGCTTGGCATGATGTGCTGCCTATGTTGAGTTCAAACTGAGGCTCTGTAGCGCAATGGATAGCGCATTGGACTTCTAGGCTTCTCTGTAGTAGGAATTCAAAGGTTGTGGGTTCGAGTCCCACCAGAGTCGTTTGGTTTTGTTTTCTTCTCAATACAGATCATCTGCTGCAGCATTTTTTTGCCTTGTCGGCACCATCTCCTAGTCTTCTTTCCTGTTGCTGGCATTGTTTTAACGTTTTTTTGGAACTGAGTGGTCTTTTTAGCCCGTCTCTGTGGCGCAACTGGTTAGCGCGTTCGGCTGTTAACCGGAAGGCTGGTGGTTCGATCCCACCCAGGGACTAGCAGATTTTGATAGAATCTCCCAACTGTCATATACTCTCTTGTTTGGCCTGATGGGTGGCTTACATTAAATCCATCCCGAGGCTCTGTTGCGCATTGTAGCTCTAGGCTTCTACCTTTTAGGAATTCAAAGGTTGTGGGTTTGAGTCCCACCAGAGTTGTTTGGTTATGTTTTCTTCTCAATACAGATGACCTCCTGCAGGGTTTTTTAGCCTGTGGCTTCCATATTGAAAAAGTTTCAGCGCTCAAAGAAGTTATTCGATGATGTCCCATTTGAATGTGCTCTACGAAAGATGTACCGCATGCTTTGCATTGTTTCTCCACCACTGCGATGTCCTCTGTTTACACAGGGCTGTCAAGCAGAATGGCTGTGCGACGAGGATGGGATTCGAACCCAGGCTTGCAGAGCACAATGGATTAGCAGTCCATCGCCTTAACCACTCGGCCACCTCGTCATGCACTCATTTTGAAGAGGTAGCGCTTCCGGTCGGATCCTTAAAGCCTTTGACCATGGAATTTTGCATGAATGACCTGATGCAAGATCTGTTGAAGAATTGAGCCAAAGCACTTCCATTTGGTGGTCCCAGCTGGTGAAACGTTTAGTCAAAGGGCTCGTCCAAAGGGCTCGTCCGGGATTTGAACCCGGGACCTCTCGCACCCGAAGCGAGAATCATACCCCTAGACCAACGAGCCGTCTGAATAAACAATGCCCCTCCCCTGCAACTGAGCCTTAGGTTGGGAGAAGTGTCCACCCTGAAAGGTATAAAGAAGGGACTCTTTCAGATCCTCTTTTGTTTGGTGTATCCTGTCCGGCTTGGCATGATGTGCTGCCTATGTTGAGTTCAAACTCAGGCTCTGTAGCGCAATGGATAGCGCATTGGACTTCTAGGCTTCTCTGTAGTAGGCATTCAAAGGTTGTGGGTTCGAGTCCCACCAGAGTCGTTTGGTTTTGTTTTCTTCTCAATACAGATGATCTGCTGCAGCATTTTTTTGCCTTGTCGGCACCATCTCCTAGTCTTCTTTCCTGTCGCTGGCATTGTTTTAACGTTTTTTGGGAACTGAGTGATCTTTTTAGCCCGTCTCTGTGGCGCAACTGGTTAGCGCATTCGGCTGTTAACCGGAAGGCTGGTGGTTCGATCCCACCCAGGGACTAGCAGATTTTGATAGAATCTCCCAACTGTCATATACTCTCTTGTTTGGCCTGATGGGTGGCTTACATTAAATCCAGCCCGAGGCTCTGTTGCGCATTGTAGCTCTAGGCTTCTACCTTTTAGGAATTCAAAGGTTGTGGGTTTGAGTCCCACCAGAGTTGTTTGGTTATGTTTTCTTCTCAATACAGATGACCTCCTGCAGGGTTTTTTAGCCTGTGGCTTCCATATTGAAAAAGTTTCAGCGCTCAAAGAAGTTATTCGATGATGTCCCATTTGAATGTGCTCTACGAAAGATGTACCGCATGCTTTGCATTGTTTCTCCACCACCGCGATGTCCTCTGTTTACACAGGGCTGTCAAGCAGAATGGCTGTGCGACGAGGATGGGATTCGAACCCAGGCTTGCAGAGCACAACGGATTAGCAGTCCATCGCCTTAACCACTCGGCCACCTCGTCATGCACTCATGTTGAAGAGGTAGCGCTTCCGGTCGGATCCTTAAAGCCCTTGACCATGGAATTTTGCATGAATGACCTGATGCAAGATCTGTTGAAGAATTGAGCCAAAGCACTTCCATTTGGTGGTCCCAGCTGGTGAAACGTTTAGTCAAAGGGCTCGTCCAAAGGGCTCGTCCGGGATTTGAACCCGGGACCTCTCGCACCCGAAGCGAGAATCATACCCCTAGACCAACGAGCCGTCTGAATAAACCATGCCCCTCCCCTGCAACTGAGCCTTAGGTTGGGAGAAGTGTCCACCCTGAAAGGTATAAAGAAGGGACTCTTTCAGATCCTCTTTTGTTTGGTGTATCCTGTCCGGATTGGCATGATGTGCTGCCTATGTTGAGTTCAAACTGAGGCTCTGTAGCGCAATGGATAGCGCATTGGACTTCTAGGGTTCTCTGTAGTAGGAATTCAAAGGTTGTGGGTTCGAGTCCCACCAGAGTCGTTTGGTTTTGTTTTCTTCTCAATACAGATGATCTGCTGCAGCATTTTTTTGCCTTGTCGGCACCATCTCCTAGTCTTCTTTCCTGTTGCTGGCATTGTTTTAACGTTTTTTTGGAACTGAGTGATCTTTTTAGCCCGTCTCTGTGGCGCAACTGGTTAGCGCGTTCGGCTGTTAACCGGAAGGCTGGTGGTTCGATCCCACCCAGGGACTAGCAGATTTTGATAGAATCTCCCAACTGTCATATACTCTCTTGTTTGGCCTGATGGGTGGCTTACATTAAATCCAGCCCGAGGCTCTGTTGCGCATTGTAGCTCTAGGCTTCTACCTTTTAGGAATTCAAAGGTTGTGGGTTTGAGTCCCACCAGAGTTGTTTGGTTATGTTTTCTTCTCAATACAGATGACCTCCTGCAGGGTTTTTTAGCCTGTGGCTTCCATATTGAAAAAGTTTCAGCGCTCAAAGAAGTTATTCGATGATGTCCCATTTGAATGTGCTCTACGAAAGATGTACCGCATGCTTTGCATTGTTTCTCCACCACCGCGATGTCCTCTGTTTACACAGGGCTGTCAAGCAGAATGGCTGTGCGACGAGGATGGGATTCGAACCCAGGCTTGCAGAGCACAATGGATTAGCAGTCCATCGCCTTAACCACTCGGCCACCTCGTCATGCACTCATGTTGAAGAGGTAGCGCTTCCGGTCGGATCCTTAAAGCCCTTGACCATGGAATTTTGCATGAATGACCTGATGCAAGATCTGTTGAAGAATTGAGCCAAAGCACTTCCATTTGGTGGTCCCAGCTGGTGAAACGTTTAGTCAAAGGGCTCGTCCAAAGGGCTCGTCCAAAGGGCTCTTCCGGGATTTGAACCCGGGACCTCTCGCACCCGAAGAGAGAATCATACCCCTAGACCAACGAGCCGTCTGAATAAACCATGCCTCTCCCCTGCAACTGAGCCTTAGGTTGGGAGAAGTGTCCACCCTGAAAGGTATAAAGAAGGGACTCTTTCAGATTCTCTTTTGTTTGGTGTATCCTGTCCGGCTTGGCATGATGTGCTGCCTATGTTGAGTTCAAACTGAGGCTCTGTAGCGCAATGGATAGCGCATTGGACTTCTAGGCTTCTCTGTAGTAGGCATTCAAAGGTTGTGGGTTTGAGTCCCACCAGAGTCGTTTGGTTTTGTTTTCTTCTCAATACAGATGATCTGCTGCAGCATTTTTTTTGCCTTGTCGGCACCATCTCCTAGTCTTCTTTCCTGTCGCTGGCCTTGTTTTAAAGTTTTTTTGGAACTGAGTGATCTTTTTAGCCCGTCTCTGTGGCGCAATTGGTTAGCGCGTTCGGCTGTTAACCGGAAGGCTGGTGGTTCGATCCCACCCAGGGACTAGCAGATTTTGATAGAATCTCCCAACTGTCAAATACTCTCTTGTTTGGCCTGATGGGTGGCTTACATTAAATCCAGCCCGAGGCTCTGTTGCGCATTGTAGCTCTAGGCTTCTACCTTTTAGGAATTCAAAGGTTGTGGGTTTGAGTCCCACCAGAGTTGTTTGGTTATGTTTTCTTCTCAATACAGATGACCTCCTGCAGGGTTTTTTAGCCTGTGGCGTCCATATTGAAAAAGTTTCAGCGCTCAAAGAAGTTATTCGATGATGTCCCATTTGAATGTGCTCTACGGAAGATGTACTGCATGCTTTGCATTGTTTCTCCACCACCGCGATGTCCTCTGTTTACACAGGGTTGTCAAGCAGAAAGGCTGTGCGACGAGGATGGGATTCGAACCCACGCGTGCAGAGCACAATGGATTAGCAGTCCTTCGCCTTAAACACTCGGCCACCTCGTCATGCACTCATGATGAAGAGGTAGCGCTTCCGGTCGGATCCTTAAAGCCCTTGACCATGGAATTTTTGCATGAATGACCTGATGCAAGATCTGTTGAAGAATTGAGCCAAAGCACTTCCATTTGGTGGTCCCAGCTGGTGAAACGTTTAGTCAAAGGGCTCGTCCAAAGGGCTCGTCCGGGATTTGAACCCGGGACCTCTCGCACCCGAAGTGAGAATCATACCCATAGACCAGTGGTACTCAACCTTGTCCTAATCAGGAGCCACATTGACGAAAAAATATTTTTGCAAGAGCCACAATCCAAAAACGCTCCTTTCCTCCCTGAAACCATTATGCATTTGAGAATATGGATAATAGTAATATTGTTAGGCCTGAATCAAGCGGTCAAATGTGGCAGCACCCCAGAACAGACGGACACAGAGACTAGGGCAGGGGTATTCAATTACAAATTCAGTTGGGCCAGATTTGAAAACCAAGAAATTTTGCTGGGCCAGACATTTTCAGCGGCCAGTAGCCTAGGCACCAGGTAATGACACATTTCAAACCAACACAAATGAATGTAGGCCTAATGAAATACAAGCAGTTTATTTATAGTTTTCCTTTTAAATTAGGTAACATCTGACACAGGCACGTCAAAAGTAATCTCAAAGTGCATAAAAAAGTGTACAGTAGTATACCAATAAAAAAACGTCCTTTTGTAAAATATAAATGTTGGTCATAGCTGACCCAGGCACATCACAAAGTGCTTTTAACTGAATGAAAATAACCATCAACGCCTTGAGTGCACGTTGAATTTAACAAGTTACAATTACAGTTAAACAATAAAATAGAATCTAATCTAATCTAATCTTACCCTGCTGACTTTCTTAGTGTGAGAAGTGACATGTTTTAATCTGAACAAGAGCAGTGACATTTGGCTCATAAGATGTCAATGCAATCCGAAGGCATTGGTGAAGAGTACTGTCAGTCAGGGAACAACGAGAGCTGCTTTTTATTGTGTTCATGTGTGAAAAGCTTGATTCACAGGTGTATGTTGATCCAAACATACTGAGCACATGGATTGCTACTTTCTTAACCTTAGGGAACTGGTGCACGTTGACATTACTCCAAAACTTCGCAGGTCCATTAGTGCGAAGCTCCTGTGCCATGGTTACGGATGACTGCATGTCAACAAGTTCGAGTATGAATTTCCCCTCGTTGATGGAAGGCACCACTCCCTTTCCTCTGGTGGATAAGTCCCCTTCTATTGCAGCAGTGAACGGGTCTCTGGCAAAGCCCATCACCTCTGCGGGCAGAGCAAGTCCATCCAGTCGACCAGCAAAGTTCTCTTTCAACCTCGCAATGAAAACAGTCATCACATCTGTGATTTGTGCCGGGGATGAGACGCATTTGCGGAGCGTCGGAAAAATGCAGCATTCTGCCGGTGCAGAAGTCGGCCGCGAAAAGGTCCAGTTTGAGTTGGAACGCGCCTGTTCCACAAGATCAATCACAGTTTTGTCTCTGCCTTGTAGCCCCACATTTAGGTCATTCAGGTGTTTGAATATGTCGCTCAGAAAGCAGACATCAGCCATGAAGTTGTCGTCCAGTATACGATTCAAGTGTGTTTCTGCCTTCGTTTGCTTGCTGCTGCGGAGGAAAGTTGTAATCTCCTCTCTGAGATCACAGAAACGCTCCAGTGCCTTGCCTTTGGACAGCCACCTGACGTCGTTATGCAAAAGCAGATCGTGGTGCTCAGCAGACATTTCTGACAGCAGCTTGCGGAATAAGTTAATAATAATAATAATAATAATGTTGGAGGCTCGAAGTGGTGCGAATAAAATTAATTGTAGCCATCACGTTGTCCATTGTTATTTTAAGCTCCCCGCTTAGTTTGTTTAGAGTGTTATATTCACGTTCTGTAGGCTACTATTGTAGACATTTCTGCATGAATTTCTGAACACTTGCGAAATACGTTTTTCTCTGCTTTTATGGCTGGGCCAATCGGGGGTCACGTCTGGGCCGCATGCGGCCCCCGGGCCGCTAATTGAATAGGCCTGGACTAGGGTAATAACAAAGGATATTTATTAAAGGGGTTAGGCAGAGAATGGTCGTAGGCGTAGGGCAAGCGGGGGTCAGGCAGGGGGAGTAGTCGGCAGGCAGGCAGGGGCTTAGGCAGGAGGAGTAGTCGTTAGGCAGGCAGGGGCTTAGGCAGGAGGAGTAGTCGTTAGGCAGGCAGGGGCTTAGGCAGGAGGAGTAGTCGTTAGGCAGGCAGGGGCTTAGGCAGGAGTAGTCGTTAGGCAGGCAGGGGCTTAGGCAGGAGGAGTAGTCGTTAGGCAGGCAGGGGCTTAGGCAGGGCAGGCAGGCAGGAGGGCAGGTAGGGCAGGCTGTCCAGGGATGATGGAATGGACTGGTGGAGGAGAGAAAACAAACAACTGTAAAAATAATAAAACGACTGAGAAAATAAACAAGAATAGGTTCGGATATATAACAAATATGTTACTAAGGAATGAAAAGCATAATGTACAGTGCAATAACTGTGATTTATTATTTTCACTGCAACCACAAAACACACATTGCTGATCATCACTGCCCATAACAACAGATAACAGACAGGATGTTTACTGATAATCACAGTCCATATAACAGCAGATTATAGACAGCAGGGGTTGTCAGAAGAGTAATGTTGTACTTACTTCACACTCAATGTGATTTCTGACACTCCTTCTGCTGCACAAGTGATTTGAAGTCGGGCTCTGCGCTGGAAACGGCGATCTGAAGGGCCTCTGTTGTGTGCTGCAGACTCAATCTGTTTCGGTTGCGACATTTTATTTTTGAGAGCGCAGAGAATGCTGCTTCACACCGGTATGTGGACGGAAACATTGAGATGATGCGTCTTGCCAGTCTGAAGATATTTGGTAGATGCCCCACCAGTTTCCAAAAGTCCACGACATCTGTAATCCGAAACTGACGCTGAAGTTCATCTGAGCTCTTTAACTCCACGAACTCCATTTGAAGCTGCACAAGTCCGAGCTGGTCGCTTATTTGCTTCATTTCATTGACCTCAATCAGGAATGGGTTTTTCACAAGTAGAAAAATATTGCTATGATCCTTGAAGTCGTGGAATCTTGATGTGTAGTTTTGCTTGAGCTCAGTTAGCACGTCACAGAATTGTTATTGACAGGGCGGGAGAGCGTCTGCATGCGTCGCCATCACTTTCTGCACGGTGGGGAAGTAACGGTAATCAGAACCACGGACACTTTGTTCGAGTACATCCAGTTTGTCAGAAAATACTCTGACAGCCGTGTAGAGCTCATACACAGTCTTGTTTCTTCCCTGCATCTTGAGATTAAGTTCGTTCAAGTGCTGCGTAATGTCACACAGGAACGCAACAGACAGCCCCCACTCTTTATCATCCAAAAAGGAAAATCGGGAAGTCTCCCCTTGGCCGACAATGAAGGATTTCAGGGGTTCAAGCAGGTCCATGAAATGTGCAAGCATATGTAACGGAGTAGAAAGGTCAAGTTCAATTATAGCTAAAATAGGTATAAACTGCGCCTTCTAGGGGTTTAATGACGTGGTATACCCGGGGTGTGTCCGTGACCCGGATGCTGTGTCCGTGACCCGGATGCTGTGTCCGTGACCCGGATGCAGTGTAAATATAGCTGGACAGTGCAATTGCACGGGACGTAACGTGATCTCCCTCAGTTCATTCTTAACCACTGATGCGAATGTAGCTCGATGACCCTGCAAGTCCCGTGTCCAGAAATTGATGCACTGTTTTTCTACAGAATAAATTAACGTGAGCCATCCAGCTGAGAGTGATTCATGAAAAGATACACCCCGTCACATTGGTGCCGTGACCTGTGGACCTGAAGTCAACTCTTCACCTTGACCCGGGACCACTCTGCTGGATCACTCTGCTGGACCGCTCCTGCGTGCTGTCTGGTGGGCGGCGTATGGTTTCACTCAGTTCATTCGGTGATGTTATGCACAAATGGATTGTTGAATTAATGAATGTGATCTGTGATTTATTTTAGTTTTATTGCTGTTTTGGTGACATTTTTCTTTACTGGTCTTTTATCTGATTAGTCTGTATAGTACTGTTTTCTTGAATTGTAATTCAACATGAGCCACAGACCAGGATGTTTCAGTACGCCACTAAGCAGTAGCATTGGGAGGGGTAGAGCGATCCTCCTCAGTGGAGGTAGGGGGATTCCAGTGTTGAGTTATGATAGTCCTGTTCAGGGGGGTGATGTTCATGTTGTGGGTAGTCAGGATGCTGCTGGGGCCCTTTCAGTTAGTGGGGACACAGTTCCTTCTCAGAGCCACGACATTGATCATGCACCGAGCACACGGGTCAGTGATGCCCCATCCCCAATCTCTGCTTTCCAGTTACCTAATGTAGTGAGCCAGATGAGTGACATAATTAGAGATGTTGGTCTACAGCTGGCAGATACGTGCACACTTGCACGCCTTGACTCAACGCTACCCCCTCTTAGCTACCTCAATGCTACTCCTCTTAGCACTGCGCATGCACAGACCACGCCCACTGATACATCCACCCAGAGTCTAGACCTGTCCCAAGTCCAGTTGGTACCTCACAGGAGGGTGAAGGAGCCTCCAACGTTCAGAGGGGATGATAAGGACGCAGTGAATGTGCGTGAGTGGGAAGACATAATGAGGAGTTATGTGAAGAAGGCGAACATCAGAGCAGATCAGCAGGCGGAAGAAATATTCACCCATCTCAGGGGCAGGGCTAAGGATGTAGTGAAGTATGGGACGAGGAGCAGTGGCATTAATGTCGCTGAAAACCCAGAGGCCATCTATGGTCTTCTACGTAAGCATTTTGCTGCTGTTCCCTGTTCACCTATCCCCCTAGCCGACTTCTACACCACGCTGCCGAAGAGTGGTGAGGAAGCGTATGACTACTGGCTACGCCTCAATCAAGCTGCAGATGTTGCCACTGATCGCCTCAAAGAACAAGGTAAAACACTTGAGTGCCCTCTCCTGGAGGTGACACGTATGTTCATCAGAAACTGTCCATCCAAAGAGCTTGCCATGACTTTCAGATCAAAGACGATCGATAAGTGGACTGCTGTAGAGGTCCAAGATGTACTTGACGAGTTCCACACTCAGGTGTGCTCGAACGGTGTTGCCGCAGCCGTGAGTAAAAGGCCCAGTGAGGGTGTGCTAGTGAACAGAGTTGAGATGTCAGGCACTGATATGTGTTCACCTGAAAAGCAGGATACTCGCCCAGACAAGGGGGCAGAGGCCTTTGAACGTATCATCTCAATGCTAGAGAAAGTCCTAGTGGAGAAGTCTGCTCCTGCTAAGGACATGTCAAACAAGCAGTATAGACCCAGCCCCCCCAGGATTGAGGGTCTGAATAACCTGCCGTGTGCTGTGTGTGGCGACGCTAGACACTCTGCTTGGACTCACTGCCGTGACCAGAGGCTCTGCTTCCAGTGCCATTCGCCTGGACACCCCAGATCCAAGTGTCCGATGCAGGGGCGTGCCCAGTCGGCGCAGCAGGGAAACTTATAGATCTGCATTCAAGGGAGGACTGTGCAGATCCTGTTGATATCTCTCCCAATGATGAAATGGCTGATTGTGAGTCAACATACAAGTCATTCATCTCCAGAGCGCCTTCGAACAAAACAGTAGTATTTCAAGGTCTACACCGAGTCCAAAGGTCTGATAGTTTATTCTACACCACTGTCTCCGCTGCAGATGTCTCTCTTAGAGCGATGATAGACAGTGGTTCTATGGCATGCACGCTTAGCGAGGCTGCGGAGGCGCGTCTCTTGCAGCGTAACCCTGATCTGAGAGGATGCCCCGCTGATGATGTCATTATCATAGGATATGGTGGTCACCGAGTTGTACCTAAGGCAATATACAATGTCGATGTGGTGGTGTATGACTGCAAGATGGTCATCCCAATGCTTGTGGTGCCTGGACAGACCGATGACATGATACTAGGCAGTAATGCCATCAAGAAAATCCTAGAGTTAATGAGGAAGACTGACAGCTATTGGCGGCTGATATCTGAACATGGTGGTGGCAGTGATGGGGACTGTCATCACTTCTTCTCTCTCCTTTCCAATACAGAGAGATGGAGGGGTGAGACAGTGCCTGAGAAGGTTGGCACACTGAAGCTACAACAGTGTGTGGTGCTACAGCCAAATAGTGAGCATCTTGTATGGGGCAGACTCCCTGTGTCGGCACCTATATCAGAGGGCAGTACGGTGGTTGTGGAACCAACTCAGTCCAGATGCAGACCGAATAAAGTTCTGGTTGGCAGAGTTGTTACGCCGATGTGGGGCGACCGATGGCTGCCTATGAAGGTTGTGAATCCCACCGGTGAGCCGGTAGTGCTGAAGCGAAACACCAAATTCGCGGACGTGTTCCCCTGCATTGCCGCTGAAGATCTGTCCCCGCCCGACCACATTCAGTCTTCCCCACAATCCGTGACTGGTGAGTCTGTAGCAAGGCCCAAAGAAGACATCAGAAAGGCACTGGAGGAACTTGGTCTACGCGACCTAGACTTGGACGCGTGTGAAGTCTCTGACCTGTGGAGAGAGAAGCTTTGTCAGCTTGTTGTGAAATACGAGTCAATCTTTTCACGCCACAAGTTGGACTGTGGTGAGGCGTCTGACTTCGTGCACAAGATACATCTGGTGGACGAGAGGCCATTTCGCCTGCCCTACCGCAGAGTGCCACCGAACCACTACGAGAAGCTGAGGTCTGCCATCAACGACATGGAGGAGAAGGGCATAATTCGTAAGTCCAACAGCGAATATGCCTCGCCCTTGGTTCTTGTGTGGAAGAAGGATGGAGGATTGCGCATCTGTACGGACTTCAGATGGCTTAATGCGAGGACAACGAAAGACGCACATCCGCTGCCTCATCAGGCTGACGCGCTGGCTGCACTAGGTGGTAATGCCTACTTCTCCACAATGGACCTTACCTCTGGTTTCTACAACGTGCCTTTACATGAGGACCACAAGAAATACACTGTGTTCTCCTCTCCCTTTGGCCTGCATGAATATAACCGGATGCCTCAAGGGTTGTCCAACAGCCCGGCTACATTCATGCGGATGATGCTCTCGATCTTTGGGGATCAGAATTTCACCAGTCTATTGTGCTACCTAGACGATGTTATGGTCTTCGCTCCTACAGAACAGTTGGCACTCGAGCGTCTAGAGATGGTTTTCTCTCGTTTGAAGTACAACAATCTCAAATTGGCTCCAAAGAAGTGCTATCTTCTGCGGAAATCAGTACGGTTTCTCGGCCATATCATCAATGAGTCAGGAGTGCAGACGGACCCTGGGAAGGTTGAAGCCATTAGCCAAGTACAGGTATCCGATCTGATGGACAGTGATGGGGTGTCTCCTTCACAGAAGAAGATTAGGTCCTTCTTGGGCATGATGCTTTACTATCAGCACTTCATTGAAGATTGTTCCTCTAAGGCCAGACCCCTATTCAAGCTTCTCTCTGGACAGAACGCTGGAGAAAAGGCACGCAGAGGGAGAAAACCAGTGAAGAAATGTCACAATCTTGTAAAGCTCAAACCAGCTGACTGGACGCCCGAGTGTAGGGATGCTTTCGAGACATTGAAGCGCGATCTCCTGCATTCTGTAACCCTGGCCCATCCTGATTTCGCAAAGCCATTTATCCTAGCAGTGGATGCTTCATTCGATGGGATTGGCGCCGTCATCTCTCAGCTCCAGCCTGGTGATAAAGTTGCAAGACCAGTTGCCTTCGCTAGTAGGACGCTGTCACATGCTCAGTTGAACTATCCAGCTCACCGACTTGAGTTCCTGGCATTGAAGTGGGCTGTATGCGAGAAGTTTTCCCACTGGCTGAAGGGAGTGCATTTCACAGCGTGGTCGGATAACAACCCCTTGACCTACATCCTAACGAAGCCCAAGTTAGATGCATGCGAACAGAGGTGGGTGGCCAAACTTGCTGCATATGATTTCGATCTGAATTATATCCCAGGGCCTAGGAACATAGTCGCTGATGCGCTGAGCCGTGAGCCATTTGTTAAGTCCTGTGTGAGCCATCGCCTGGTGAGGGAGCCTTACCTGTCCTTGCTGGATCAGGTGAATGGAGTAGTGGCTGGTACGGTGCAGGACGCTTTCCGGCTGACTACCAACTGTCAAGGTGTTCAGCACACTAATGTCGACACAGATGAGGTCCTGAGTCCTGAGTCTTCTGGAGGTGCCATTAGTGCTGAGGAGGTGTCTGCTGTCATGGACGTCCATCGTACTGGGGGTGTTTCTCAGCTGCCCTACATTAATCCGGAGTATTTGCAATTGCCCGAGGAAGACCCTTCTATCGCCATCCCACAGAGTCAATTACACAATCTCCAGCAACAAGATGCTGTAGTGAGCAGGGTTCTCTTTTATATGCAGCGACATAGGAAACCAAATGCACACGAGAGAACAGCTGAGTCTAGCTGTGTGCTCAGGCTGTTGAAACACTGGAAGAAGTTGAGAGTGCGTGGTGGACTCCTCTACCGTGTGAAGAGAGACCGCATCAGGGACAAGAGGATCTTTCAGTTCGTCACTCCAGAAGCTCTGAAGCGACAAGTCTTGCATGGAGTCCACGATGCTGCTGGCCACCAGGGTCGCTCAAGATCATCCTCTCTGGCCAGTGAACGATTCTTCTGGACAGGCATGCAGAGGGATGTTGAGAATCACGTGAAGCACTGTCAGAGATGTATTTTGGGGAAGACTCCTGAACCACACGCCCGAGCACCTCTTGAGAGCATCCGCACTTCAGCTCCTATGGACTTAGTGTGCATCGATTTTTGGACCGCAGAGCAGAGCGACAAGAAGACCATTGATGTTCTTGTTGTTACGGACCATTTTTCTAAAGTAGCTCTTGCCTTCCCCTGTCGGAACCAGACTGCGAAACAAGTTGCCCGCTGTCTATGGGACAAGTTTTTTTTGCATATATGGGTTCCCCAAAAGAATCCATTCGGATCAGGGAGCTAACTTTGAGTGTCGGCTTCTAAAAGATCTACTAGAGATGGCAGGTGTGCATAAGTCCCATACGACTCCATACCACCCCATGGGCAACGGCGTCACAGAGAGGTTCAACAGGACCCTCGGGGGCATGATAAGGGCCCTCCCTCCACTGAGCAAGTCCAGGTGGCCACAGATGCTCCAGACACTGACCTTCTGCTACAACTCCACTGTGCATGAGACCACGGGCTTCGCGCCATTCTACCTGATGTTCGGACGGGTCCCACGGCTGCCCGTGGATGTCATGTTTCATCATGTGCTGGAGGATGATGCCGTTGTCAGTCGTCATGAGTTTGTGCAACATCTGAGGAGAGATCTTTCTGAAGCAGCACAGATCGCTCAAAGGAATGCCATCAGGGAACAAGATCGTCACGCCAAACTGTACAACCGGAAGGTCAGAGGACTGCCGTTGGGTGTTGGTGACAAAGTGCTACTTGCCAATCGAGGTGAGAGAGGGAAGAGGAAGATCGCAGACCGGTGGGAATCAACTCCTTTCGATGTGGTGTCTGTGAGATCGGACATCAACGTGTACAGGATCAGAGATGTTGTCACGAATAGAGAGAAGGTTGTACACAGGAACATGCTGCTTCCGGTTGACTTCTTGACAGTTCCGGAACAAGATGGGAACCCGGCATCCCTAGAGGAGTCGCAGTCTATAGCTTCCTGTGCCAGTGTTCAGGGCTCTGTCACCTCTGATGTTGAAGAGGCCTCTCGGTTGCGCACCAGGGACTGGGTCTTGGAGTCGCCTGAGCACGCGGGGGCAGAGAGCATCCATGAGGAAGAAGTCAACGGAGGGACTATGCCCGTGCCGAGTGCCTCGAAGGAAGACCGACCAGATGAGTTGCTGGATAGTGTTCCTGATGACTCTGTACACTGATTATCCCCCTGACACAGCATGTGACACAGTACACTCACCTGAAGCTAGATGTGATGCCCATGGTGACCTTCCAATTCTAGTTGAGGTTGAGCCGGAGCAGGTAGTTTGCACACGTTCACAGAGTGCTCAAGTTCCATCAGTTGTCACGAGATGTGGGAGGAGTGTTAGGAACCCAAATAGGCTTATTTGTGAGATGTCAGGGCAGATGCTTAAAGGGAGTACTGAGCCTTTCATAAGTTCTGCATTTAGTTTCATTGCGGCGTCTATGTAGGGGCGTAGTGCATCCTGTTTTTTTTCTTTATTTATTTTGCTTCCGGTCTGAGTCGTGACCTAGAGTCATGAGATCCTCTTGTAAGGGCAAAGTTATGTACAACTGTGGGATGTAGATGGCATCTCTTTCTCCTCTGTGATAAGTACGGGTTTTGGTACCAATCTGTCCTTACACACTTCTTATGGAAGAAATTATAATGTTGAGTTTTGGTACATCAGTGCTCGAGATCCACGTAGTTTTTTTTGTTTTGTCATTTGTTTGGTTTTTCGCTCCTGTTTTTTTTTACTGTCCTCCGGTTTTCATGCTGTTGCCCCATTTTAGTATAATTTAAGGGGGGTGTATGTAACGGAGTAGAAAGGTCAAGTTCAATTATAGCTAAAATAGGTATAAACTGCGCCTTCTAGGGGTTTAATGACGTGGTATACCCGGGGTGTGTCCGTGACCCGGATGCTGTGTCCGTGACCCGGATGCTGTGTCCGTGACCCGGATGCTGTGTCCGTGACCCGGATGCTGTGTAAATATAGCTGGACAGTGCAATTGCACGGGACGTAACGTGATCTCCCTCAGTTCATTCTTAACCACTGATGCGAATGTAGCTCGATGACCCTGCAAGTCCCGTGTCCAGAAATTGATGCACTGTTTTTCTACAGAATAAATGAACGTGAGCCATCCAGCTGAGAGTGATTCATGAAAAGATACACCCCGTCACACATACGTCCTTTAGACAGCCATCTGATCTCGGTGTGTAACACCAAATCTCCATAGTGAGTGTCAAACTCCTCACACAGCAGTTTAAATTTTAAGTGGTTTCTTGCACGGGCCCTGATATAATTAACCACTTCGATTACATTTGCCATCACTTCATTCAGACATTTGAGCAAACAAGGCTTGTTGATGCACAATACAATGGTATGAGAAAATACCCTCAGCAGCAACCCCGCCGTTTTCAGCGTTTCTTTCAGCAAAGCCACGGCTCCGTTCCTCTTACCTAGCATCGCCGGTGCGCCATCTGTTGTGAATGCTGCGATTTTTTCTGGTCCAATGTTACATTTTTCTAATGTTTCCAGCACTGCGTTTTTTATTTCAATGCCCGTTGATCCATTTTCCAGTGAAACCATGTCAAGCAGTTCTTACTTCTTAATGTCAAACTTACTGTTGATCGCTCGGATAAAGATGAGTAATTGTGGCGTGTCATTGATATCCAAGCTTTCGTCCATTGCAAGGCTGACAAACTCAGCGGATGACAGTTTGTCCTTAAGAGTATGTGCAATGTTCTCTGAAATGTCTGATGCCCTCCTAGCTACAGTAGAATCCGACAGTTGCATTTTTTTGGCCTCTCGTTCCAGGTCTTTTTTCTCAGGATACAACGTTGAAAAAGCCAGCAGTATGCAATCCTTCACCATTTCTCCATCAGTATATGGCTTCATCTTTTTCATCAGTTCATGTGTGATTTTGTAGGATGCCTCTGTCCCTCTTTCACTCGTATTAGTGTGGAATACGTTTTTTTGAGCAGTTCGGTTCTGTTTGAGTCTCGCCAGCTTTTCCGCCCTCAGCTCTCCACCTTTCGGAAAGTCGGTACTGAACTTCGGGTGTTTTGTGTCGTAAATTGTGAAATGACGTTGTCACAAAGCAGGCAGATGCATTTTCCCGAACCGGTGGAGACGAAGAAAAACTAGAGTTCCCAGTCCTCTTTAAATGTTCGATATTCCTCTTCATATTTTCGTTTCCTATATTCCTTTGCCATTGTTGCATAGTGCTGTAAGCTAGTTTTCCCAGTGTGATGGAGCAATTATCTCGCGCACCTGCAATCAGAGCGCGAAACCTGAAATCATTTGTGATTGGTTGTTCAGAGGGATGGGGGGCCGGCTTAATAGACTGATGTGTGACTTGTGAGTGATAATGAAATGTTGATTAATTCTGCTGACAATGTTTTAGTTTTTCGTTTTTTAAAGAATTTTTTTGATTTTCTTTTTTTTAAGTGGGACTTAAAAGAGCCGCAACTCGTCTTAAAGGAGCCGCATTTGGCTCGCGAGCCGCGGGTTGAGTATCGCTGCCCTAGACCAACGAGCCGGCTGAATAAACCATGCCCCTCCCCTGCAACTGAGCCTTAGGTTGGGAGAAGTGTCCACCCTGAAAGGCATAAAGAAGGGACTCTTTCAGATCCTCTTTTGTTTGGTGTATCCTGTCCGGCTTGGCATGATGTGCTGCCTATGTTGCAGAGACGTGCCGTCCATATAAGCAGGGTAAGCAATGCTTACCCAACGAAAAAAGAAAAAAGGACCGTGAAAATATTAAAATAAAAGTGCATGTAACCGTTTGTTTGTTTTCATTAAAAGAGTCGTATTTTAGGTCCCAGGGCAGCAGGAGTCATTCATTTTGACGTTGCATTTTTAGCGCCACCTGTAGGAGTAAAGCACTCCCTACTCTGCGTTGCATATAAGCATTCCTCTCTCTGCTTTCCCTCGCGTACATTCGAATGCGTGAACATCTCTTTAAAAAAAAAATCCGATGCCTCAGCCCGCGGTTTAATGTGACCAGGGTAAGCATGCTTACAGCCAATCAGAGTAGGTCTTTCATTCCGATAAGAGCTACTGATTGGCTCTTATCACTTTCAAGTTCACTTAACATTTCACCTCTCGCCCGGCAGAATAGCTTATGCCAGGTAGCTCAAACGATCTAAATAATAATAATCAATAAGGATAACTTGCTTGATTTTGTGAATATGGACATTACTGTCAGCGACCTAAAGGGATTTCGTAGACTGGACTGGACTGGAAAAACACAACTACTGGCTAAAGGCCGCCCGCTCACCGATGTTCACACTCAGAAAGGGAGAGTCGCCAGCGGCTACAGCAAGCCTGGTATGAGCGGTTTATATGATGTATATGATTCGCGAGGCTGGTGGCGATCTGTGCTTGTTTATATGGTTTGAGTACTTTGAGAGGGAGGGTCTGTGATGTGATGTCAAGTGCCTGTGTGACAAAGTGTGAAAAGAAAGTGTGTTGTGAGTTTTTTACTATGGAGGATGGAAACGGTGTGTGTCTGTGTTGTGCGTGTGTGCGTGTGCGATGTTGAAACTGGTCCTGGACTTGTAGATTTCAGCAGGTTGGCTACTTGAAAAGATCTTTGAACAATGAGCACCCCTGATAGTCGAAACTGGCAACTGTTTTTTTTTGTGTAATCTGATCACAAAGTGACACTACAGTTTATTAGCGGGTTCTAGGGCATCAAAATTGCATTTCCTTGAAACTGCGTTCACTGATAGCGTGTATGTGTAATTACGTGTATTTCTTATCTTATGCTTACCCAATCTAAAAGCTCACGGCACGTGCCTGCTATGTTGAGTTCAAACTGAGGCTCTGTAGCGCAATGGATAGCGCATTGGACTTCTAGGCTTCTCTGTACACTGAAAAAAAAAGTCTTTTGAATTTACTTGATTTTAATGTGCACATCAGTCCCACATGATCAGAATATGGGCAACTGATGTAATTATTTCTTGTCAAACCAAAGTATCTCATTCACATTAGACTGCTTAAAATAATTATGTTGATGCAACATAATATTTGTCAGTTATTGTAATATCAATGTATTGTGTAATGTTTAAGTAATTTCATCTTGTCCACTGTACCTGATTTTCAACTCTAACTCCAACTTGATTTCTTTAATGCCAAATTATTCAAAGGTATTTTGTAACTTTAAAGCAATTTCATTATGTCCCTGGTAGCCAAGATAGGTCAGTAAATCAAACTTGATTTGTTAAAGTTAATTCTATACAAATGTATTGTAGACATCGGTTCTGTTTAAGTGTGTGCAAATACAAAATAATAAATGTAAAATAACTGATTTGCATTGATGAAAAAAGGCAGAGTCAGTTCTGTACAAACATTTGCTACATTTATTTTTGTAACACATTTTAACAGGTCAATCATGAGAAAAAAGTTAGCCAAAAAAGTGCACGAGAGAGAGAGACAGCAGGAGAGTAACAGGAATTGAGTAACAGGAATTGCTCTATAATGGACTACATGTCTCTGACTTTCACTGAGAGCCTGTTTTTTAACGTCACAATCATGAAAAAAAAGTGCAAATAGACAAATACAAAATATTGTGAACTGGTACCACAAACAGTGCATTAACAAGAGCAAATACAATACTGCAGCTGTTTTTAAAGTGATGTTCAGAGAAAGACAGAGGATTTGCTCTATAATGGACGATGCACGAGCGAGAGAGAGGGGGTACAGGCTTTATAATAGAGAATGAACTGAGCACCAAATGTCCAACAAGAGTGTAACAGGAATTGCTCTATAATGGACTACATGTAACAATCACGGCACTAAAACACGTCACAATCATGTAAGAAAGTGCAAATAGCCAAATACTAAATATTGTGAACTGGTACCACAAACAGTGCATTAACAAGAGCAAATACAATACTGCATCTGTTTTTAAAGTATCTCTGACTTTCACTGAAGGAGCCTGTTTTTTAGAGTGAGTGCTTTGTTTGAAAGTTTACGTCCTTCCAGTTCCATGAAGATCTTTTGGACTACCTTAAAGGTGTAGCGGAGGTCAGCAGGGTAGCTGAGGTTCAGGGCATACATCAGTCCGAACAGCATAGCAGCAGCTAATGCTACATTATCCAGATCTTGCAATACCTTGACGCCTTCAAGGACAATTCCAATGTCCTGTGGTTCATCACTTGAAGCATGTTCTTTAAGAACATAAATCCCCACAGTGGTGTCTTCTAAGGCCTCGTTGATGGCGTTTTCATCCATGCCCTGTACAAAACAGACAAAGGTAAGTAAATAAAGGTAGGTAAATAAGACCTATTAACCAAGCCCTATCAAGAAAATAATAAATAAATATTAAATTGGGCAGACAGTGACAGTTTTGATGTAGATAAGGTAAGGTGAAAGTTAAAATCAATTAATCGTTTCAGCCCAAGTGACCCACGTGATCAAGTAGGAAAACAAGAGAAGAGTGGAAGATAAAGGGAAAAGATAAGCACTGATTCATGTACATACCACATATTCCTGCACAAGGGTTTCTGGATCTTCACCCATGTAGATAGAGACTCCCTTCAGGATGCACTCTCGTCCAGCATTTACATCATCACTCTGAAAGGACATTTTCTTGATTAGTGTCTTAATTCAGCCCCTGTGCTTTATTTTAAAGTCAACTACTGATGTAAACAGTCATATGGGTACATATTTCTCTGAGAATATAACACCAGTGATTCTTACGATGGTACAAGCCTTGCTGTGAGCTCCAAATCATGTAGGAAGGAGATTGACAGGAAAGAGAAAGAAAGAGGAGGTCGACAAATTATATAAAGATAAGAGGAAAAGTAAAACCTGAGACATAGATGCACAAATAGTGGAAGGGGAGAAAAAAAAGACTCATGGCCTCCCTGGCTTTCCATACAATGTGTATGCCTTTCTTGCCAATACATTTTGTAGCAAATAAAACATTCTACAATTAAGCAGTAATAGACTTGATGTCATGCTTTACCGTGGTTATTGGCACGGCTGAGGTGCGGTTATAGGCACAATGCAAAGTGGAGTGCCGCACTGCACTGTCGTTAAATATCTTTTTGAAAAAGATGGGTTTGTACTGTGAAATTTTGCTAAATCGCATTGCTTTCAGCCATCCACAATCTGAAATAGTTCTCCATTGTTTACCGTTGCTATAGCAACTTAACACAGCTGACAGCGTGTGCGGAATGATACCTTAACTGGTGATTTGCCCGTTGGTATACAGTGGTTATTGGCACGGCTTGGAATGTGTCTTGGCCAATCACAATGCAGGGTCGGAACTAGGTGTTGTATAATGTTCCATAACCTTTCCAGACATGTAAAAAATCGTAATATTTTCCAAAAACAATTGAAGATTTTTCATGACTGTGGGACCCCTGTATCACTTACGTCAGCCATTGGTGCCATGTTTCTTTTTAGTTTTTCCCCAAGCTGTCCTCCCCTTTGGTGGAACAGCTTCACCAGGTTGTCAGAATGGAGGTCCAGCTGAGACAGGAACTTGGACTGTAGTGGGAAGGTGGTGATTCTCTTGAATTCAGCGTTGATCTGAAAACGGGTAGAACGCACAAAGGAAATTGGTTTGAACGGCAAACATCAGGGAGAAAGCCACCATCACCATACAGCAAACCAGGGCAGCCTAGGAGGAAGAGAAAGCAGAGACTGGTAATATACAATTAGGTATATTAGCAATTTACCAGTGTCCTCTATACTTTTATTTTATCAACAGCAAATCCAAGACGAAAAACCCAGCATGATACGCCTTACCTCACTAACTTCAAACAGAGCAGGCCACCTTGCCATGAAATTCTCCACCATTGGGGCATCACGCACAACTTCATGCCTTCTGTGTGCGAAGGTCTTTTCCATCTTTACTTTCACAACCTCCCTGTTGTTCCTCTTCTTTACATCTAGGAGTAGAGCTTTCTGCATTGCCTCCAGACTCTCCTCGGTATGTCGGGCAAAAATTAACTTCTGCTCTCTTTGCCTTTTTTATTCAGAAGGCTGCACTGCGTTTTCCTGCAGGTTTGTTTTTTAGGGAGTTTACGGTCACCTCTGGGCAGCCCGGTTTTCTCAGTTCCGTGCGGTAGTTGGATAGTTTATACTTTAAACTTGACTTCCATCCGCCGTATCCAGTGCAGGACCCCTTCTCAGCTAAACATGGATGCGTCTTGATAAGACGCTGGGCTACCTGTTCCATCTCTTTATCACTGACATAGACTTTGTACTGCACTATTTCCTGCAATAAACCATCAAGGATGGCAGACTTCAACTTGGGATCTGGAATATGTACAGTGCCATTCTGAATATAAGCTAAACTTGCCTGCTGAAGTTTTAATTCGGCATCATAAGAGAACTTAGGCACATGAAAAAAAACAGGCCAAGAGGACCGTGAACTCGTTGAGTCACTCGATGACAGTATATCTGTATCCACAGATCCATCTGACAGGGACGAAGAGTCGTGTACAGAGGAAGTACTGAAAGCTTGAGGTTGAAGGACAGGATTCAGAACAGTAGACCACTCATCATGCTGCATAGTGGTGGGCCTTGACATATCAATGACTTTAAGAGTACCTTTGTCTTCTACTTCTGAAAGTGAAGTCAGGTTAAGGAACTCATTTCCAAACAAGGAATACTTGAATTGCAGTCGAAAATTGCCCTGAAGTCCACACTGTTTCTTCACTTCAACCATAAGGTCTTCAACGGAGGCGGGGAGTCCATGGGAGAGAGTCAACCTTTGCGAGCTGCCATCAGTCAAGATGATCTTAACACTACGAGCGCGGCGGATCGCGACCTTATTCAATCGCGATGAGGTGTTTTTCAGCACTATGATAGTTTAACATAGAGAAGAGTGTACTGACGCACAAAGATCGCTGGAGGGCGATGTCACACAAGGCCGTCTGCCAGGCTCCCACGCCTTTTTCCCAGAATGCATTTCGCACCGGCAAGCAGAAGGCGATTTGAATCCTCCATTTTTTTTCAAAAAAAAAAAATGCTGTAATTTTGCCTTTACAAGTGTTACCATGTCATTTTATGAAGTTTTAATATGTTTTCAGGTGAGAAAGTACCAATATATATTCCCAAAATGTGTCCAGTTTATCAAAATAACCCGTATATCTCCTCTGACGATTTTCGTCGTCGAATTCGCTAGCATGCGTTCGTAAATTCCCCCTGGAAATCTGGTCAGCACCCATGGAATGCTTCTTGTCCAATCAAATTACCTGGTCCCTTTATGACGTTGAACCCGGTGTGCGCTCCGGCGCTCTCATAGCGAATTTACGAACGCACCCTGCGTTTTCACTTTCATTCATAACATTTGTCGGGAGAACAGGTGTGTATATTGGACAGTAATTCAGCACTAAACTATCTGCACTGCACTACTGTCATTGTGTCATACATGAAGCTTACAGTGGGACAAGAACTTGTCGTCACTTTTTACATTTTACATTTAGATTTACAGATTTACTGCAGCACATATTTACTGTATTGTAGTGTAAAGTAGTGTTACAGTAAATATTTGCCATATTTACAGTATGGTACTGTACTGCAGCATTTTACAAGTGGGAAGCACTGTTATTGTACACTACAGTAATATGGGTTAAAGCAGTATATCTCATGTTTACTGTACATTACTCTAATTTTACTCTGCACCACATAGGATTGCAAGACAACCTCACAGAGGTGGAAGAGGGCCCATTTTTACTCCGCAACAAGAGGAAACCATTTGTGCAATGGTGATTGCAGATTCCAGAGCGCTGTTATAGAGGATGACAATATCTTTGGCAATATTGAATCTGTTTCAATCTCTACAATTGACAGAGTGCTTAGGAGAAATGAAATGCGCATGAAACAACTGTATAATGTGCCATTTGAACGGAACAGTGACAGAGTGAAGGAGATCCGTCACCAGTATGTACAGGTAAAACATTTATGTGTTCTATGCATACTCTAATGTTCAGTGCTGTAAACTGGTTACATGACAGTTCATACTGTACAATATGTTGTCCAAAATGCATTATGTTACACAGGAAAAGTTGTTATAGTTTCTCTCTCTCTCTATTCTGGGATAAAGCATGTACTGGAGCTGGACGCCAGGGAACCGCTGCACACATTCATATATCTTGATGAGGTGAGTTTCAATCTGGCAAAAGGTAGAAGGCGTGGCAGAAATCGCATTGGACAGAGAGCCACTGATGTCCCAGGCCAACGAGGAGGGAATATTACCCACATTACCCTATGTGTGCAGCCGTCTCAGAAAACGGCGTCCTCACCCATATACCCTGTCTTGGTCCATACAACACACAACATCTGCTGACTTTTTTAGACACTCTTTACAGGGACATAATCCCTGAGAATGAGAGGGGTCTTAATGGCCTTGCTAGCGGCCATGGATGCTGCATGTGATGACATCACAGCACAGTCCTGCAGAGGGTGGATTCGCCACTCAAGGAGGTACTTTCCTCGCTGCATTGCCAGGGATGATATTCGCTGTGATGTTGATGAAAATATGTGGCCAGACAGACAGGAACGTCTGGATGCGAATGAATAATTTACAGTACTGTGTATGTTGTATGTCCAATAAGTACTGCAATATTGTTTACAGTTGTGCACAGCTATACCCAAAGGGTGTTTCTTATGTTTGTTGTAAATAAGTTTATATTTTTCTTTTGCACAATGCTGTGAACACATTTGAATTGCAAAGAGCATATGCAGTAAAAATGTGAAACATAACTATTCAGCGTCTTGTACTTATTTACTTCACTAAATACAGTAATGTGTAACCCACTGTAGATTTCATATGGCCGTGCAAATAGTGTATAGTACTGTCTTGAGCATTTTCAGGTAGTGTCACCAAGATCTGACTTTTTTGCATTGGAAAACACTTACAGAGTGAACTGTCATAATGAAAACATGACAAAGCCATTTGACTATCTTGTTCATAAACAATGGTGTCAGGACTTTTCATTTTGATGACACTGACAACTGTTGTGCAAATGTTAATAGTGATGTGAGAAATGCACCAAAGCGACTGAGAAAACTGTATTATACACAACAGTGTTGTGTTGTGTATATGTGAGTGAGACTGTGGTCTACAGTGATATACAGAAAAAACATTATATACAATATTATACATATATTTTTGTTGTCAGGACTTGTTTAGTTATTGTCATTTCGCAGAGTCACCTCAATAAAGCAAATGAACAAATGGAACATTTGCGAACAGTTCTGTAACAAAACGCTGTTACGTTTCCTCACACATGTGTAAGTGGAAATCCTTGGCCTTTCCTGTGGTCCTCGTAAATAAACCAGAATAACTCGTTTCTAAAGTCAGTTCCATTCACTTGATGTAATGGTTGAAGCATGGGGGATGGTAATCTTGGGGGATGGTAATCAGCCAAACAAAGGATTTCCATCCCCCACACCTCCCAAGGGGAGCCAAGCGGGTTTCAAACACGGCTCTCAAGTTTACAGCAGTTTTAGGGGCTGACATTACAGGCAGGGCTAAACACAGATTGTCCCTTTTGCATATCATCATAATAGGCATTCGTGTCATCATGTTCTTTACACATTACATAACCAAGATTTATTTTGCAATCACAACAATGTCAACACAATCACAACAGAATCTTATTTAATCCAATCAGGTTGTATATATAATCTATATATATAATCTATATATTGGTTTCAATATACCTCCATAGCAGTCTACAGTCTAATTTAGCTATATCTATAATTACATTATGAGAACATCAGTATTTTTACGCCTTTGGTTGTATTGTCTGAACGAACATTGATTGGGAGACATACGGTACAGTTTATCATTTTCATAACTGTCTGCACATATACATATCTTATTTTGATTGTTATTGTAGCCTATATATAAACACAAATATCAGTCTTATGCACTGTGTCTCATTCAGCACTGAAGCCTGAATTTGAGCACAGTGTGTGCCCCCTTGCTACCTCTGCTGATATAAAAGAGAATTGCAGGCTTGGAGAAAAAGATGGCTGCCACAAATACACAGACACACACAGAAATACTGCTAAAACGCTTTATACTAACTCGATTTTGAAAATGTAAAAATGCTGGGTGGTAGAACGCACATATCTAGGAAAAGTCATGAAAGGAGGGTCCTGAAATGTGATCGAGTGCAAAGGTAGAATTTTTTTTGTACTCACTGGTGCTGTTTAACACCTCACGGCTGTTCTAGTGTTAAGGATTACAGGAGTCCCCATCTTCAAAGCAGTTTACTCTGCACAGACATACACTCACAAAAAAAGAAGATTAGATATCAGACATCCATACATTTTAGATTTCAAATTCAGTGGAAAAGCCTCCCCCCCACACCTTTTATTTCAATATGCCTTTTCAAAGTCACCATGCGGGCTGATCCAATCTTGTAGTCAACCAATGGATAGGTATCAAGGAGTTCACTGAGTGCCACAAGAGTGAATGTTCTTGTGGGTGCTGGGCAGAGCTCGAAGGCTCTATAATGCTCTCTGTACCAACCACAGAGCTCTTTGACAATGTAGAATACACTCTCATGTAAAATGCAGATTTGGTCAATTTCACTAAATTCAGGCATTCCACATGCTGCTCTGTGGGCCAGTATCATTCCCTTCCTATAGGTTATGCCCTTGGTTGTCACACACTGTGCAAGGTGAACCTCAGGTGTGTCAGAGAACTTTTGCCTGATGACTTGTGCTATCTCCTCTTTAAGTAAGTATACTGGTAGAGTGGATACAGCCGAGACCTCTAGGTCAGACTTGCTCAGACATGGAGAGCTCAGATGGTAAGCGATCATCATCTGATGCTTTGAGGCTAAGGAGAGGGGCACATTCTTGAAGCAGCTTGTGTGTCTTATAGCCTGTTTAAAAAAGCTATGCTTCGCCTCGAAGCGCATAGTCCACTGTCCGACAACTGGACCAAACAGCCTAATCAACTGGGGGTAGTGTTCCAAATAATGGTGTTTTGGTAGCAGCTTGATGTCAGGGAATAACTCTTTGTATCTCTGCCTGTGCTCTGTGATTTTACTTTCTAAAAAAGCCAGCGAGTCATCACTATGCACAGGGGCAACAACAAGCTCTGTGATATCCTTCAGATCCATGAGAACAAGCCACGCAGGCTCATCCTCAGGTACAAGTGATCCAACCAAAAAAGGTAAGAACCGGAGAAGGCTCCAATTTTCATGAGCATTTCCCCCCACCGTCTTTCTGCTGGAGAAGCTTTGTGACACTACATGAGGTTTGTTTGTCCTGTCAGCCCATTTGTAGGGAAACTTCAGAATGGCATTGTTCAGGTAATCTAATGTGAAAAGCCTACGGGATATAAGCACTCTTAAGCAATGAGCTAGCTCTACTGGGATTATACCCTCAAAAACATCATGGGCCAGATCAGGTGGATAGCCAAAGATGACATGAAAATGAGACAGATTTTTTGTGAAGACACATTCCCTCTTCACTCCACAACAAGCTGAACCTGTATCTTGGGCTTGTTTGACATGGGCCTGATGAAGCTCCTTGGTTCTCAGACTGAAAGCACCAGCTGCAACAGAATGTTGCTGAATATCACTACTCTTTCCTGTGCAAAATCTGCAATAGTATTCCACAGAAAAACTCTCCATAAATCCTGCAACACTGTGCGCTCCCAGGTTGTCAGCCACTACACTGAGTACTGTACCTTTAACTGACTCACCCAACAGCGGGACATAAACACCCAGCTCCTCCAGAGTTTTCAGATCTTCTAGAAGAGGTTCAAAGACTTTACCAAAACCGTAGGTTTTAACATCAAGTAGATAGATGAGAGCGAGGAATGAGACCCCGGAGGCAAGTTAGCTAATACCCAATAAACAGCACAAAGCTTATGCTTCTTTCGCGAGGTGCCAAGGGGGTTACAGGTTTCAAAGTCATCCACATAAAATTGTAGAATGATCCTTGGCTTTTCTCCAGTGAGGAAACTATTTTCCTTCAAAAGGGAACCATCTCTTGGGGACTTGTACACTCCAGAATGTGTGCCCTCCTGGCTTTGATGGCCCTCAACAACTTTATCAATGATATCCCTTCTACTCAACAACTGCTGTAAGGACTTCAATATTGGGACATATTGGAAACTGCGTTTGTTTTTAGCATCAATAATGTATTCAACTGGCTCTACAACACTGAAGTTCTCCTTGTAATACTGCTTACGCAGATACGCGGTACTTAGAGGGCCACCTTTTTGTATTGACCTTTGCATAGGATTACCAGAGCAAATTGCATTAACAGTTTCTCTAATTATAAGTTCATCGACAGAGATGTTTCTCTGATGAAATATGTCACTCACAATGTCACAAGATAATGGAACAGGTGCAGAACAAATCAAATGATGGAGTTCCCCTAAAAAAATATCAACAGCTGTGCTTGGCACATGGACTAAATGCTCCAACTTCAGCAAAGCAGCTCCAAATCTTTGCTCTATGACTTTCTGCAAGTCTTCAGTCTGGGAATGACTACGTGAAGGAACGGCAGTATCTGACTGCTCTACACACTCCTGACTATTTCCCACCAATTCATTCACAGTTGATATCCTAGTTATGACTACTCCAGGTTTAAAATCAACCAATGTGTGATGGCAGTGTTTTCGGTTTTTGTGGGATTTAAAATGTACAATAAATGTTTGTTTTAAAGTCACACCCTAAAAACATACAATTGACCGTCTCATTTCTTTTGAGATGTGCATTTATATGAGCAAAATAATCCCTCTCTGATGCTAAATCACTACAAGTACAAAGGTGGCAACTGAATATTGCTTCCTCTTTGCGAGTCACCCCTGTGGAGTGGACTTTACTTTGGTGGACAATAAGAGCATTCCACGTCTTAAATGTGCATGGACAATGCAGGTAGGTACATGGAAAGCGAGAACTGCGTCCAAAATGTGAATGCTTTAACTTGTAGTGGTGCAAAAGCTTGGACCTACTTGACACAGTTTCTGTGCACCCCTTACAACTCCACATTCCCAGGGTGAGAATCCCACCAGCACCTAAATGTAACACACATGAAGATCATCATTAAAGCTCCAATCTGCAGTTCAGAAACACCTGCTCTACCAAAATCCAATACATATGATGGAAATTTGCTATCACTTCCAAAGTAATTCATAGGTCTTTAAATACAAGGACTACCACTAAACAACACTATTTTTAATTATAATCAATTGGGAAACAACCATAATGATATTTACATTTTAACATCTTTGCACCAATACTAAATAGTTTTTTTAAATGTACCTCAGTCACAAGAATGCAGATTTAGGGCTTTAACAGCAACACAAAAGAAATATGCCACTTACCACTAAAGATTTTCAGAGTGCAAATAGGATTATGGACCTGAAAGAAGATCAATGAGGTGAGAATCAGTGAGGTGAACTCGGTAAATTGACTCCAAATTAAAAGACAAACATGTATAACAAAAGCACAAAGCAAAAATGCAACAGACATTGGCGCAATGCTGGACAAAATGGCCGCTGTTGGCTTAATCTCACTTTGGTTGAAGTGATGCAACATTAGCTAGCAAAAAAATGAGTCTTCCTAATTTACTTAGTCCCCAAGAGTGTTTGAATGGCCAAATTGTATTTACATTGTACAGTTAGGTTAAATACCTTCCTCTTGGACTTAATTTAGCTAACTAGAAAGCCACAAAGGTGATAGTCAACTTGGCTACAAGTGGTATGACGATTTTGAGTTAGCTAGGTTGAAATAACTTGGTCACACGTTAGCTAGCTTATACATTTGTATAACATTAGCTATTGCACAACAGAAAATATATGGACAGCTAGCATTACTTCACAGTCATTTATCAGAAGCTTTTATCCAAAGTGACTTACAATAAGTGCATTCAACATACTTACTTTCTCCGTTAATTCTGTCACAGCGTGACTGGCTGGCTGCAGAGCATCTTCCAGAATGTGGCAACGATGTTTTTTTAGCTTCTTATAGAGAGTGACCACCGTCACTTCCTGGCGCCTTTTGAATATCCCATTTCCGGTGGTGACCAAACTAAATTTAATCCATTTCAATCAACGCGAGAGAAACAAGTACATTCAACATTTTCCATAAACGATTGAAGTCTACTTGATTAAACCATGTTCACAAAAGGAATATGAATTAATTGTGTTGCATATAGTGATTTCATTTGTGTAAATTCAAAGACCTGCTATTTCCCATTTTTTCAGTGTAGTAGGAATTCAAAGGTTGTGGGTTCGAGTCCCACCAGAGTCGTTTGGTTTTGTTTTCTTCTCAATACAGATGATCTGCTGCAGCATTTTTTTGCCTTGTCGGCACCATCTCCTAGTCTTCTTTCCTGTCGCTGGCATTGTTTTAACGTTTTTTTGGAACTGAGTGATCTTTTTAGCCCGTCTCTGTGGCGCAACTGGTTAGCGCGTTCGGCTGTTAACCGGAAGGCTGGTGGTTCGATCCCACCCAGGGACTAGCAGATTTTGATAGAATCTCCCAACTGTCAAATACTCTCTTGTTTGGCCTGATGGGTGGCTTACATTAAATCCAGCCCGAGGCTCTGTTGCGCATTGTAGCTCTAGGCTTCTACCTTTTAGGAATTCAAAGGTTGTGGGTTTGAGTCCCACCAGAGTTGTTTGGTGATGTTTTCTTCTCAATACAGATGACCTCCTGCAGGGTTTTTTAGCCTGTGGCTTCCATATTGAAAAAGTTTCAGCGCTCAAAGAAGTTATTCGATGATGTCCCATTTGAATGTGCTCTACGAAAGATGTACCGCATGCTTTGCATTGTTTCTCCACCACCGCGATGTCCTCTGTTTACACAGGGTTGTCAAGCAGAAAGGCTGTGCGACGAGGATGGGATTCGGACCCACGCGTGCAGAGCTGAAGCGAGAATCATACCTCTAGAC